>NW_009925246.1:13375-14897 GCF_000696875.1 Nestor notabilis | reverse complement strand
CTCCAGGCACCCCCCGGGCTGTGCTGCAATCAGTGCTCCTTGCTGCAGGGCAGGATTCCTCATGGATGCCCTGGGGGCACATCCCTGCACCTGTGAATGCATTTTGGGATCAGGCACACGGGGCATGGGGATGCCCAAACCCTTTTTTACCCAGGCTGAAGCCAACAGGGGCTCCCGGGGCCTGTGCACAACAGGATCTCGGGAAGCAGCCTCTCCAGAGGTATTTTGTACGGGAAGCTCATGCCTGTGGCAAATGGGGATGATTTAATGGGGATGCAGAGTGGGGTTGCCCTCAGCATCTGCCCCATGGCTTCAGCATCCAGCCAAGGGCACTGGGATGATCATCTGTACGTGAAGGGCTGCTCTGCCCCCAGCTCCTCATGTGGAGCCAAAGCAGCTCCATAGGCGCTTGTTCCTGGGAATGGGGATGGGAGCAGCCCCCATGGCCCGGCCCCAGCTCCTGCCTCTTTTGAGGGTTTTGAGCTCGCTGTGCACGACATGGTACAAAGCAGAGCTGAGCCAGCGCCCCCCTTGTGGTGCCACCCCCAGGACACCAGCTCTGCTGCCCGCTGCCAAGGCAGAGGCTTTGCCAACCCACTGAGCGCTGCCAGGACCGGAGCCATCCTCCTCCAAATGGGTGGAAAGTCTGATGCCTCCAGCACCACTAATCACCTTTTGTGAGCAGCCTCCAGCAAGCCACAGCAGATGTTTAATCACATTTGCAGGGAAGAAAAGGGCTGGAATGGGGCTATTTTCAAGCTTTATCCAGCACAAATAATCTTTAAATGCTACATGGGCCTTCCAGATTGGGGCGGGGGGAGCCTGGTTTCCCTCCCACTGCTTGGGCACAGGGACAAGCCTCGGTGCTGCTCAGGCTCTGCTGCTGGTGCCCTTGCTCTGACACAGGGCCCTGACTCTCCACCAGATTTGATGGAGCTGATGATGATCCAGAACTCCCAGATGCACCAAGTGGTGATGAACAGCCTGGCTCTATCAGCACTGACGGCCTTTGGGTTCGGGCCATCCCCAGGCACTGCCCAGGTAAGGGTCAGGGATGCTGGACGGGCAAAGGGCCCACAAAGAGGACCAAAACAGTGGGCAAAGAGCTGCTCGGGAGAGCACCAGATTTGATGGAGCTGATGATGATCCAGAACTCCCAGATGCACCAAGTGGTGATGAACAGCCTGGCTCTATCAGCACTGACGGCCTTTGGGTTCGGGCCATCCCCAGGCACTGCCCAGGTAAGGGTCAGGGATGCTGGACGGGCAAAGGGCCCACAAAGAGGACCAAAACAGTGGGCAAAGAGCTGCTCGGGAGAGCGGGATGTCCATGTCCTGCTTTGGCACAACCCCTCCTGGCTGGTTCCAGCCCATCTCAGTTCAGGCTCTGCAGCTCCTTGGGGGTTCTGGGGCTCTTTGTGCTGGTTTGGCCCCGGCTCTGCCAGCACAGATCACACCCCGGCTGCTCGGAGACAGTTCATCCCAGCTGGGAAGAGGCAGGAGCATCCCCGCCCGCTGCGGGC
>NW_009925246.1:12949-13151 GCF_000696875.1 Nestor notabilis | reverse complement strand
ACTGTTCACCCCAGCTGGGAAGAGGCAGGAGCCTCCCTGCGCGCTGCGGTGCGGGCTCAGCACTGTCACGAGGCTCCACGAGGGCTTCCAGTTCAAAGTCAGCTCCAACCAAAATGCTCTTCAGCATTTCATCGCCATGGGGGGAAGCAAATGCTGCTTTCGTGGCAGGTGCGTCGCTCCCCCCCAGCTGGCCCCCCCACGC
>NW_009925246.1:12544-12849 GCF_000696875.1 Nestor notabilis | reverse complement strand
CTCAGCCCAAACAGGCTCTTCCCAGCAGCTTTTTGTGGTCCCATCCGTGGAGCTGCCACCTCCGTGTGTCCCCAGCAGCAGGGTTCTCACGGTGTCTGACCATGTGTGCGGGACGGAGCCGTGCTGTGGCTCCTTGGGAATTCCCTCGCTGGTGCCTTTGGGAGCTGTGCCCCAGGGAAACGGCTGCTGAAAGGGGCCTTTTGCTCCTCCCCGCAGGTGATGGAGGGGCCTTTGCAGACCGCAGAGGAAGAGGAGGCCGTGGTGTTCCACCATCACTACATCCCCTGCCCCTGTCACACTCCTGT
>NW_009925246.1:11790-12512 GCF_000696875.1 Nestor notabilis | reverse complement strand
GTGCGGTACCTGGGCTCATTAGCTGATGATGGGGAGATGTGAGTAACGAGGGTGCTGCTTTGTGCCTCCCGTGTGGCCCTGGGTGTACCAGGGCTCTGGGACACAAGGGGTGACACTTGCTCCTGTCCTTGCTCCCCTCCAGCAGTTTGGTACCTCCCCCTCCGCCCCCCAGCGCCACCGGGACCGTAGGAGCCAACGTCCCACCAGCATCAGGTAAGGACACGTTCTCCCCGTGTCCCTCAAGGACAATGTTCTCACCTTGCCCTCAAGCACACATCGACCCCGCTCCCTCTATCCCTTGGACAACCTCCGGCTCCTCCTTTCTCCCCACAGAGTACTACAACTTGGTGGAGGAGAGGCTGTGAGCTCCGTGCTCCTCAAGATGGTTTCTCCTGCATGTCCCAGCCCTCGACCCCAGAAGATCACAGAATCATTTGGGTTGGAAGGAGATCATCTGCTCCAACCCCTCTGCCAAGGGCAGGGCCACCCAGAGCAGGATACATGGGAACATCCTGCGGGTGCTGAGCACAATACCCCGAGTTTCAGGGTGGCACTTCATACACTTGGCTTCCTCCCCACAAGCCAGCCCGTGGTGGTGGTGGGGTGTCACAAAGCCTGTCACCAAACCCCAGCTGACAGCGTGACCCCAATAGAGGCACAGGCTTTATCTCCATGCTCTGCAGAGGGCTCCTCCCCAGCGGGTTGGCAGTGACATCCCAGTC
>NW_009925246.1:0-11760 GCF_000696875.1 Nestor notabilis | reverse complement strand
GCCACGAGGATGCTGCAGCACAGTCTGTGCTGGGGGGTGGTACCAGCCCAGGTGGTCCTGGCCTTCACTAGTCCCTTCAGATCTCAGTGCAGCACATTGCCTGTAATTAATGTGCTTTGTTAAGGAAGCTCCCTGCTGTCACTAATTGAGCATCTGTAATTACCCAGGCTGCTGGCTCCGTGCCTGAATACAGGGCTGCCTCCAAGCTGGGGGGGTGAGGCTCTTGTGGGGGTACAAACGTGCCTGATGTGGGTACTTTGGGGAGTGGCTGGTGCTGGGCAGCAGAATGGGATGCTCCTGGAGATCATGGGCACTGGTGGGGCTGCACCTCGGATCCTGTGTCAGTTCTGGGCCCCTCACTGCAAGAGAGACATTGAGGTGGTGGATGGGGCCAGAGAAGGGCACCGGGGCTGGAGCAGGGCCTGGAGCACAAGTGTGATGGGGAAGGGCTGAGGGACCTGGGGGGTTTAGTGTGGAGAAGAGAAGGCTCAGGGGGGACCTGATCGCTCTCTACAACTGCCTAAAAGAGGCTGCAGTGAGATGGGGTCGGGCTCTTCTCCCAGGTAAGCGGCAGCAGAAAAGGAAACTGCCTCAAGCCGTGCCAGGGGAGGTTTAGGTTGGAGATTGGGAGCAATTCCTTCCCCAGAGGGTGCTTGAAATCTAAACCCTCACTTTCAGGATAATTTCTTCCCTCTCCAATGAACTTCAGCTTGTGGGAATCTATCCCTGTTTCCCACGACACACTGAAGCTGGGAGTATGTGTTGACATCCAGGTATCCCTCATGACGTGCACGATAAGCTCCAGAGTGAACACATGGTACCAGTTCAGCATAAAAGGCCATTCTAGTCACAATCCTTCATCCACCAGGTACAAGGAGAGGTTCAGAATGAGTCCCTTGCACCAGAAAGCAGCAGTTTCACTGAGCTGGACATGAAAAATAGCATCTGACTGGAAAAGAAATTAGACTGAAGTAGAAAGGCAGCATCAACTTGCGCAGAGAACATGCTTTATTGAGAAGTAGATACAAGAATAGCACATTCTACCACATCACGGGAACAGGGTTTAGCTTCTGCACAAGAATGGCCTTCTTCCCTGCTCCACAAGAGATCTACTTTGTTGGATAGCTTCATGAGTATCTTGTGGTTAGTTACGATACAGGAGCAAAGGGCACGAGACAGCAAAACTCAGTAATGCCCACGAGGTCTACACCATGTAGAGGATTTTTTCTTAAGGAGGCAGAGAAAGGCAGACAACCATCAGGAGAGCAACAGAGAACTTTTCCACATCAGGATGGGCAGTGGTTAACAGGAAAGGGCTCCTATCTACCAGTACATTGGCAAGTGCTTCATTTCAGCCACCATTCCATGAGGAAGCATTGGAAGGTTTAAATGAAATCAGCACTATATGATGCTGCCATTGTCTACCCCAAGATTGTGTCCCCCCCTTTAATCATGCTGGAGCCATATAGGAAACTTGTGGCACAAGAACAGTGGTTATACTTGAAAGCCATTGTAGGAGTTTCTTCCCGTGGTGCTGATGGGAGAGAGGAAGTAAAAGCTTTTTTGTTTTACAAAGACAAGCAAGGAGGCACTGTCAGAGAAGCAAACCATCCACACAGCTAACTGGAGCTGCCACTGATGCACAGAACGGCCACTGTAGGCAATCCACCAACTGATGAGCTTGGCATTGGAGAGTTTCTGTGGCTGTTTGGACAAGGCTAGCAAGAAATCTGGCTAAAGATATCATTTCTTCAGTCTAGAGGAGAAAATCCTCTCCAATACAACGAGACCTGCAACTCAAGACTGCTCTGGGAGAAGTATCTCCAGCGAAATGTACTGAACAGGCTGTTTCTGTGTAAAGGATCCAAGAGAGAAACCAGGAAAACCCAGTAACTTCTACTGCAAGAGGTCTCTCCACCAGACGTGGTACTGCAGTAGCTCCAGGGGTGTACACCAAGAGCAACTCTATGAAACACCTCAGACCTCGATGTTCTCACACACTTGGCCTTCACTCCTCCGGGGTAACACTAAGAATCACACCACTCAGTTACAAGATATGCAAGCTTCTGACTGTACAATATTAACTATGTGAAGCCCTGCTATAATCTAGGGAAAACACTGCTGAAAGAGGTGGTTTGTTATCTTCCTACAACTATTTGTCACATGGAATGGAACAGTCCATCAGACTGGTTAAAAATGCTGAAGTCAGTGTAACTGCAGCTTGTTGGAGAACCAGACTTTCCCCAAACCAGCAGTTTCAGACCTTGTTCAAAAGCCACAGAAGTTATCTCCGTTACTTAGGATGCAAAGAACCTGAAGGAAGAAACGACCAGATTATAGGACACAACACAACCTCATTGGAATAAGAACATGAGGGTAAGACCAGTGACTGGACAGGTACAGTACCAGATATCAGAACTCCTTGGGCCAGTGCTGCTCGGAGCTTCGTTTGGGTCCTATACAGATCCAATCCTTGCAACCTCATTGAGGCCGAAACTTAAAGTTCCTCAGAACCAGCGTCTGTGGTGTGCACAAAAGATCTGGGCCAGAACAGTACCAAGGGGAACTGATCTTTCAGGAGGGTACTGTACCAGCCAATCACAACAGCAACAGATACAACAGAGATCCCTAGGGTAATCCTACTGCTGGGGTTCACTGGCTTCAGGAGCTCGAGGCAGTTAAGTTCCCTTCGGAGGGGTCCATTTCAAACAGCTGGGATCCATTATCTTATTGCTGTTGGATCTTTTTGCCTCTTTGGCTATCCATTCATCAATCAGATCCTAAGGAAAAGAGCAGGAAAGTGCAGGTTAAAACAAATCCACGCTGGAGAATTATCCATGGTACACCACCCCCCATCTAAGTCCACCAAGCTGAAGATGCCAAACTGCCAACAAACTGCTTCATGTGGCAGAAGTGACATTTCCTCCACAGTGCTTTCTAGAAGCTCTCCCAATCACACTGATAAGGCTACTTTTAGCTACAAAGTGAAGTCTCAAGGAGGAGAAAACAAAAAGAGAGAAGGTGTCATGTTTGGGCATTTATAAACCACTTGTTTCGTATCTAATGAGGGTACAAACAGGACTCATTCAGGATTCCATTCCCCCAGCTCACTTTATGTCATCCATCTGCCCAATAAGGGCCAGGCATTATGAAGACCATTATGGGAATGTTGATCCATTGCTCCCTCTGAAAAGCTGCTTACATCATGAGCAACGTTATTCCACCCATCAGGAAATGAAGGTCAATACAACATATTTCTACACTACTGGAGAATCAGGTTGGATGCCCACGTATGTTATCAGTTACTGCATCTGACAGTTACAGTGCTCCCCCGCTGGAATGAAAAGGCTGGAAAGCCCAGCACAGTGCAAAGGAAATACTGACTTCAGCAGGTTTGGATGAATCTAACAGCTAAATAGACAGGAACAAAACAACTGAGCTGCCATCACAAATCTTACCTGTCTTTTGAGGACCAGATGTTTGCCCTTCCAGTACTTGAGCATCTGGAGCGCCTGCAACGTGCTCACAATGTCGACAGGGTTTACTGCAGTCTCCTGGCTGATTTCTGCAAACCAGGATGACTTTATGTCAGAGCAGAAACACACATTCCTCCACCTGTAGCTGGTAGTTTGCAACTACAAGTGTTACACAACTCCTTTTGAAGTGATCCACCCAAAAAGCCTTGCACATAGCAAGGAGGTACACGTAGTATTATTGTTGCTGCCACACTTGGTACCCTGTTGACCACCCTGGTTAGCTGTAACACTGCCATCCAACTTGCCTTTGCTGGTTTCACTCTGGAGGACTGACTGATGGCAAGCAGCTTGAAGAGATGCAGGCTGTGGGTACAGAAACAGCCCAGCTCACCCAAAAACTGAAAGCCAGCCTAAACACCACAATGATTCAGTGATACTAATTTTAGCATCCAAGTTTGTAAGGTGTAAGCCTCTGTAGTGCTTCTGCAGAACTACCTTGTATCTCAATGAAATGCCATGTACATAACAAAAATGCTACTAAAAGAAGTCCAAATAGCTTTGGTGTTTTTTCCAAAGCATTTGAAAGCCTTTTTTCTTTTTAAAGCTAACATTCTGATCTACAGATAAAGTTCTTTGCTGCAACTTTACTAGAAATGTATTGTTTAACAGAAAAAGGCAGTAAATGCTTTCAAACCTCTGCAAGCTGCATTACCTTTAGCAGTGGCAGGACTGGAAAGGAGCCATACCCTGCTACTTCAACTGTGCTGCTACACAGCCACGTGCCTCAGATTTGAGGAAAATGAGTGAGACGCATAGTTGTGTTCTTGAACCAATTCACAAGCTATTCAGCTTGAAATCATACCTTTTATAGAGATCTCTTTTCCTTGGAAGTTATGCAGGTAACGAAGGAGAACTTCCTTCCAGTAACTACGGTAGCTGATGAGCCCTAAATCAGACAGAGGGCGTTCTGGAGAGCCAACTTTTTCTTCTACTTTAGAAAGCAAATAGCCTGCAAAGGAAGAAAAACCTCTTTATCCTTCCTCAACCACCCTCTCCTGACTCTCAGCCTCTTTAACACATGCAGAAATCAGCTCTAATGAGGACTGCTCAACCACCACCACAGATCTGTTTGATTTCTTGGTGACAGAATGCTTGCAGAATTTCTCTCTACTTACTGAAGTCAATGAGCATTTTGCCATAGCCTTGCCTCATGTATTGAGGCATCGTCAGGATACAGGAAACATTGTAGTTGAGAAAAGAATTCTTCTCCTACAGACAAGATAAGAGAGGAAGAACAGGTCTAGATCTGTACAAACAATGGGCATATCATAATCCCAACAGATTGAACAAGCCTGTGCAACTGATACAAACACAAGGCGGAAGGAGCAACAGCAGAAAAACCTGCCTGACAAGTAACATGATCATCCTTCAGCTACCAACCTGGCTCAGTGTCTCAGTGTCTCAGCCATTAAATGGGGTGTTTGGGGCACAATTTTAAGCCTAGGATGGCTGGGCAAGGAATGGCACTGAGGAGCCGGTGACACCTTCACCACCTCTGTCATCTACCAGGTTTACAAGCAACAAGAAAGCAACAGCAACATTAAAAGCACATGGTGTAAATTGAGATGTTTGGTCACCATCTTTTTTTTCCCTAAGACTTATTTTAATGTATTTTTCTCTACATTCTTTACATTTTCTTTATCCTTACTTATGCCTACAGCAAAGCACCTCAATCCCTGCAGCAAACAGTAAGAGTGATTCATGCAGATCAGGTTCGAAACTTTATCTATTCCTAAAAGCAACAAATCCTGAGACTGCAGGATTGGAGGAGAGATGCAGTACTGGTAACTGGTGCCCTAAAACTCATTCTAGTGAGTAGTAATGCTTATGTATGTGTTTTCACATACATAGTGTTTTCAACTAACCTTGGAGAAATATCCTATCAGGTGACAGCCAGTGTTGTCAGCTTCTGTCATGACATAGAAGAGGAAGGGTTCAACATCATAATACAGTGTTTTATGGTCCAAGAAAAGTTTGGCCAGCAGACACAGGTTTTGACAGTAGATCTAGAAGCAAAAGGAGAGTAGGATATGCCCATTTATTACACTCGAACATCCCAAGCATGGACAAAGACATGGGAAATGACAGGGAAATTCTAAATCATCTGAGCAATGTCGTACAGTCATTCAAACAGAGCAGCAGGGTCAGGGAACAATTCCATTTGGGATGAACCTTGGTAAGCCTGGTTTCCTAAGGGTGAGAACTGATGTTTGCAATATCAACCTCTGCATGCCCAAAACATCACATCCTCAGTGAAGGGGAGTGGAAGGCACTGAAATCTCTTCACTTGACACACACATCTCCAAGCACAGTACAAGAGAACAGATGGAAGTGCTGGAGTACAACAGAGCTGAGATAAGAACAGTTCAATAACTAAAGTATAACACAAAACTACTACTACCACCACTAATACTGGTAATGATAAGGGAAATAACAAGGGGAGAGGATGTAAAATCAAAAAGGGAAAAAAACCCCTAACAATAAACATAAGTGATGCCCAATACAATTGCTCAAGAGCAGCCCAACCCTGGCAGTTTGTTACCTTATTCTTTTTGCCATCCACTTCGAACACCGAAATGGAGCCTTTGCGGTAGATTTCATCACCAGGTGGATGTTTCCAAACACATTTTGCCTATGACAGGAGAACAAAGTTAGGGTGACACCCATGTTCCAAGGGCATAAAAGGTTACAACAGCTACTGGATGTACCCAAGAAAATATGCAGCCTTCTCACCTCAACTGAGCCAACAACAGACCATGTTTTAGAATGTTTACAGGCCAACATGAGCGGCTGTTGAGCCTGGAGAAGAGAAACTGCTGGAGACCTCAGAGCAGCTTCCAGTGACTGAAAGGGGCTACAAGGATGCGTTAGAGGGACCTTCATCAGGGACTGGAGTGATAGGACAAGGGGTGATGGGTTCAAACTGAACCAGGGGAAGTTCAGGTTGGATATAAGGCAGAAGCTCTTCCCTGGGAGGGTGCTGAGGCGCTGGCACAGGGTGCCCAGAGAAGCTGTGGCTGCCCCATCCCTGGCAGTGTTCAAGGCCAGGTTGGACACAGGGGCTTGGAGCAACCTGCTCTAGTGGAAGGTGTCCCTGCCCGTGGCAGGAGTTGGAACTGGATGAATTTAATGTCCTTTCCAACCCAACCCATTCCATGATTCTAGGAGAGGTAAAGGTCAGGAATCAGCTCTGCCCTTACCATGTGCCTGCGCAAGATCGTCTGGCTCTTCATGTACTTGAGGCAGAACTCACACATGTAGAGACGCCCCAGGCGAGCATATTCCTCTGGGTAAGGGGAATGATACCACGTGTCCAGCTCGTAACGGCCAAAAGCGATGGTTTTAATCATATTGCTGCCCTCTGTGATCTGGCCCTGGAGTCGCAGCTTCTCCTGGGAAGGAAAGAATGGATCAGGATTTAAAATAACCAAAAAAAGCCCAGCAGGTAGAGAGAAAGGGTCCTGTTTATTTCCTCAAAGAAATCATTCCCTTCAAGTCTTCCAAGTGCATCTTTCGGTGTGGCCACATCTAATCACCCCTCTCACAGAGCTCTTCTCAAACACAGGTACTGACTGTTCCTGTCATCAGGAAATGTCTTGTGAAACAGAATGCTAACACCAGGACCATGCTCTTCCTGCCAGGAAAGCAATGCAACCTCCTTGACATACTTCATGCTTCTTTCCTAATATGTATGAAGAGGATACAGCCTAATGCTCTGCCTCAGATATCCCAGATGCAACTGTCACTGGCAAGCATCAAAGTATCTTTCGGTTCATCTCTGGAGATTGAAGGTGGCTTTGGAAAGCACCTACAGAAACCTCAGCAACTCCATCCCTGTCACCAGCTCCTGTCAAGATGGCTTTTGTCTTTTGTTATGAGCACTCCTCAGCCACTCTTTCAGCAGGTGAAGCTCCATTCTTCCACCGACAACAAACACTCATTAAATGGGCCTGTTACCAATTATGGCTCTTGCAGGCACTGCAGCATTCACGACTCCAAATGCTGAGCTCCAGCTGCACTTCCATCCAACCCTCTGAATGACTGACACTTCAACATTACCCTCAGTGGAACTGCACTGTCCTGGCTGGGCTATAGCTGCTCTTCTGACCACCTCCAATTCTTTCTGCACAGCAAAGCCCAGCAAACATTCATGTTTCTCAGACAGACACACGAGGAGTCAGAAGTCTCACCAGGTCCTCAGATGCCCGTGCTTGTGCTCTTCGGAAAAGCTCGAGGTCATACTCACTCGTCAGGTTTTCAAGCAGAGGTTCCCTGGTATTGCCATAGGTTTGTCTGTGCTCCTAGAACAAGAAAAGAAGAGGTTTTGCTGCCATGCTGCTACCAAGCTGCTGGACCTTGCAGCATTTCAGCTGGAATGTTGCAGGATAACTGGGAAAACCATGCTCCCACTTCGTGGTCTTATTGCAGAAAGGAGGGAACAAAAGAGTCATTGCTTTTACCATGTACTTTTCTTTTTGCTCCTTGCTCAGGCCCGAGTTCCTCTTCTTCCTGAGCTCAGCTACTTTCTCTTTGTATCGCAGCTGTCTCTCTGTTGGTGCCTGTAAGAAACCAGAGAGGGAAACCTTCACCAGGCTCCATCCACTTCAAACATTCTTCTTCACCTTCCCACCCTAAAGGGCCTCTTGTCCTGGCTTTCACTTGCTGAGGTTTGTTGCCTCTGACCCAAACCTTGTGCTAGTAAGAGGGCACTGCAGGTACAATAGGAATTTTTCTTGCCATTGCCAATGTACCTCCATCCGACAAGACAGGGTACATTCCTTATGCACTGCTCAATCACAGGGAAAGCCTTGGACCCGACTCATGAAGTCATCATGACTCAAGTCCAAGACTCAAGAACTGGTTTTATTCTTTTCTATTTAGTGACAGTAAAATTGCAGTTTACAGTTCTGCAGGAAAGCTTTGATCCCTGAAACAAACTGGGGACAATAAATGGGGAGTGTCAGAGCACAACAGCTTAGACGAGAAGTGAAGAAGGGAAATCAAGTGAAAATCATTGTCTCTGGAAACCCCAAGCTGAGGTTCTTGCACTCTGAACCGAGCAGCCACTGTGCAGGTCACTCACCTGGTGCCTGGTGGCGTGCCTGTTATTGTCATCCTGCCGATGGGCCAGCATCCTCTCCTCAATCTGCTTGTCCCGGCTCTGTGCTCGCACCTGGAAGCCAAAACTCATCTGTCAGTGCTGCAGCAAACTCCTAGCAAAGCCTTCACCTTTTCCTTTTCCTGATTAGACGCATTTTCTGAGTTGTAATTCACAATTTGACGCCACAAATGCTGCTGTCCCACAGCTAAAGACATCAGCGAAAATGTGGTAACTCTATTTGTGTTCACAAATGACAGGTCTTGGCATTTTGTTCCAAAAGAGAAATACCACAGAATGGTTTGGGTTGGAAAGGACCTTAAGATCACCCAGTTCCAACCCCCTGCCAAGGGCAGGGACACCTCACACTAGACCATGTTGCCCAAGGCTCTGTCCAGCCTGGCCTTGAACACTGCCACGGATGGGGCATTCACCACTTCTTTGAGCACCCTGTTCCAGTGCCTCAGAACCACCCTCAGAACCAAGGAAGATACAGAGGAGACCCCTTCACCTTGCACTCATCTGCTGAGAGATTATGGTACAGTGGGCATCCCGATATGGAGAAGTGTCGCTCATGTTTTCCAGTCAGGTGTCCTGCAAAGGATCAGGAAAATCCCAGCTTTTAACATATGATCATTAAGAGGTTTCTGTTTAAAAAGTACCCCAGGTGGGCAGACCCCTGACGGGAGCTGTTCAAGGAGCATGCTCAGCCTATTCTCAGTGTGACAGAAGGAGCACACTTCATGGTTCATGGCACAAGCTTTCAGAACAAAAAACTCTCTTTCAGGCCAACTCAAGAGCTGCACTGGTTTGAGCAGCCAGGTCTGCAATAGGTCATGTCTGAAAACCTGCTTCTGGCAGAGCCCAGCTCGCTGCCTGCAAGAGCCTGCACCTTCCTCCTGTGCTCATCTCCTAACTTGTTCTTTACCCTATCACCCCCCAAACACTCTTTGCCAGAAAACACTCCAGGAAGAATATACCTGCAACTATGCTTCATGTCCCTTCTCTATACCCACTTCTCGGTAATACTTCTGGTCCTAATTAAGCTATAGGATGTAGAATTGAATTGGACAAGGGGGGATGGAGCACATTCTGAATATCACAACAGGAAGGTAAAACCCAACAGATTAATCCTGGAGCTGAAATTACCTAAAGAGTTACAACCAGGAGTGGGACATTTCATGTTGAAATTGTAGCTTTCATGGAAGCGGCGGCGCTTAGGGCGGTGAGACAGGTCACTTCCAGAATCCTTCATGGACATGTCCTTGGCAATGCTCTCATCATGGGATACATTTGGACTGGAGATATCAATATCAGATTCTGAGGAAGGGGCATTCCCGGTGGGGGTACGAGGTGGAGACTCATCGTGATCCGCTGCATTTTTAGTGTCTGAATAAGGATCAAGATGTTATAAATCTGCCTGCAAGAAAGCTTGCAAAGAATATACACAGCAACTCTGGAGCCCTCTCAAACCCTCTGTCCTTCAGGATATTGCCCCGTGCCCTCAGAGAGCGGAGTCACACACTCCTCCCAGCAGAACAATGCAGGTTTCACTGCACCCTGTGTACCTCTGTCTGAGAAGTCAACCACTTGCTCTGTCTCTGAGCCCGATGAGCGCGTCTGCCGGAGCGGGTACTTCTTTGGGGTCACAGGAGTGGGTTGCTGCTGGCTGCGGGTCACCCTCCTGGTGGAATAGACAGGCTCCTCTGCTCCAAACGAGGGTGGATTATGAACTGGGCTGGAATCTAATGCCACAGAAACACCATCGTTAACAGCCATGATAACCACTGTCAGCCAGCGCTTCCCTGGCTCATAGCTGGGTATCACCACAGGGTCACCACAAAGACATGCTCTCATCTTCCCAGCTTAAATCTTCTGACACTTTTACCAACACTGAGGAATCTGGAACCACATCAGCTTTCTCTGCACTTAATTACTTCATTATAACTAGGAATTACAATGCAGTTCCCATTTGGAAAGCTAGAGAGCCATTAGTTAAGATAAGAACCATCAGTGCTTAGATAATCGTTGGGAATAGCAAGACTGCTTCTGGTACGGAGCAACATTTGGGACTGTGTGTGTGGTTTTGTGATCTTACACAGCTCATAAAACTCTAATGTCTCTCCTAACAATATAACAATTACTTTACATGAAAACAATGCTTTCATTACCTAGGAATATCATCCCATACACATCCGAACCACCTTTCCTCTTTCTAAGACCTGATTCCCA
This sequence comes from Nestor notabilis, assembly GCF_000696875.1. Taxonomy (NCBI): domain Eukaryota; kingdom Metazoa; phylum Chordata; class Aves; order Psittaciformes; family Psittacidae; genus Nestor; species Nestor notabilis. Next base: position 894 of record NW_009925246.1, on the reverse strand, counting down.
GATGATCCTACACATACATTTCTGACATGCAATAAAATCTGTTGCAAAGCAGATTCTTTATCAAAGTGTATCCATGGGGCAATGGAAAGAAGTTATTATTTACCCTCATTTTACCCCCTTGCTGCCAGGTGGCAGCTTATTAACTAACAGCCAAAAAGTTACAACCCCAACACTAAAAGTGAGGAGGTGGAGGCATTCAGTGTTTTATCATCTGCATGCCAAAGCACAAGCTTTGACTTCCACCAGCACTGTAATCTTTAGACGGTATCAACTCCTTCATGCAATACACTCATGTAAAGACTGTGTTTTTACATTAATAGCAAATGGAAAAGCTAAATAGCTTACTGAGGTATAAACCCCACACATTTAAGTTCTAAAGGTCAGGAATATGGAGCACATTGAGCTTCTTATTGCATCAGAGGCCGCATAAAGCATTTACCTTGAGAGCTCTGGCTGAGCCTGGCTGAGGAACGGGTCACACGGGCGGATCGTCGTGAGGTGCCGTCGCTCTCGGAGCTGTCTGTGTGCTCAGGATCAGTGGAGAAATCAGAGTCCTCTGTCCCATCTGAGCTGCTGCCCGCGTTCCTCTGCAACACCACAGAGCCAGCCATCAGCACAGCACCACTGAAACCTGCGTATTTATTCACACTAACAAAATACTTGATGCCACAGAGGCACATTTAAGCTGACACGATGCCACGCACGATAATAAAGATCAAGTATTACTCTGGAGAAAACAGTTAATGTCTGTGCAGCGTCACTGCAAACCGGCCCACCAAGACCACAGGACACCCGACTGTGCTTAAAGCGAAAGCGAAATGGAAGTTTCAAGGCTGGACCGTGGGCAGGACGTGCCCCCGAGCTGAGCTCCCGCACCATCCGCCCGTCCACAAC
>NW_009925245.1:16607-91193 GCF_000696875.1 Nestor notabilis | reverse complement strand
CATTGAGGTGCTGGAGCGGAGCCAGAGAAGGACAAGGGAGCTGGTGTAGGGCCTGGAGGAACGGCTGAGGGAACTGGGGGTGTTTAGTCTGGCTCGGGGGGACCTTATTGCTCTTTACAACTACCTGAAAGGAAGATGGACAGAGGAAGTGGCTGGTCTTTTTTCCAAAGTAACAAGTGACGGAACAAGAGGCAATGGCCAGGAAAAGGTTTAGGTTGGATATTAAGAACAATTCCTTCCCCAAAGGGTGCTCAGCTGCCCAGGGCAGCGCTGGAGTCACCGTCCCTGCAAGTGTTCGCAAACCATGTAGATGAGGCCCTTTGTGACATGGGTTAGTGGTGGCCTTGGCAGTGCTGGGGGGAAGGTTGGACTTGATGATCTTAAAGGTCTTTTCCAAGGTTGTTTCTATGATTCTCAGTTCCCTTTTGCCTGCCCCATGCACCTAATCCATGCTCCTCTCTCTTGAGAGCCTGGGGGCTTTTCTGCTTTGCTGCTGCAGAGCAGGGCTGGCTGGGGCATGCAGCCTGGGGCAGTGGGTGCCTGTGCTCCTGCCTGGCCCTGGGACAGGGGAACTCCTGCCTCTGGGCTGGGGAACTGGCAGTTCAGGGGATATTCAGGCTTATTCCAGGCATAAAAACCAGAAGGAAGCAAACCCACTCCCTCTCCCAGTTCTAATCCCAGATAATAATCCACATGGGAAATTTTAAGCCTTCAGTCAAATTACCCCAGGGGCTGGCTTTGTGAATGCAGAGCAGATCCCGCTTGTTTCCTCGCGGCGTCAAGCCAGGAAATCAGAGATTGATGAAGCGCTTGACAGGCCTGCTAATGAAATTAGCAGCAGCTCCATGGCTCTTTCGGTGCGCAGGACAGGCAGATGTTGGAGCAGAGCACGCAGCTGCACTTGCAGCCTGCCTCAATTCCCAGCAGGGCGGACACGGGGCACGTCAGATACAGCTTTGGCTGCTGCCCATTTTACAGATGGTTTCGGTAGGTGCCTATCCCCCCCTAAGGCTCTCCTGGAGATGGGGAGCAGAGGGCTGCTTAAGGCTGCTCCTCAGGGCTCGCATCCAGGACGAAAAGCTGAGGGTGCCCACTGTAAGGGTCTGCTCAGCACGCTGCAGGGACTTGCCCGTGCACCACGACACATTAAACTGCTTTATCTGTGTAGCATCAGTCGTGTCCTTCCTTTAGATCTCTCCCATTGCAAAAACTAATGCCATATACCACAGAAACTTGCTCAGCTGCGTGGTGTGGGTGTTAGACATCAAATATGGAGCAAATACATTGAGGTCAGACTGGGGGGAAATGTGTGTACCTCAGCAGGCAGCCCCCCATTCCAGTGCCATTGAACCAGAGCTGCTGGAAAAAGGCTGGGATGCTCAGGTGTACCAGCCACGAATGTGTTATGTGGAACTGGGTTTCCTTCCCCTCTGAGCACCGCTTCTAGGAATGAAATCATCATTGCTGGATGATACCCAGAGAAAGCTCTTATCTGCCTGTGGGAAATGTAAGTACCCAGTTCACAGCAGGGGGAATGGATCGAGAGTGCCAGGGCACAGCAGTGATAACCCCTGCCTCCCTCCTGACCGCTGCTGGCTTTTCTTCAGAGGTTCATGAAGAGGCCACTTTGATGATTGTGAGCAAGCCCCTCTTCTCCTTAGGCAGAGGGCAGCAGGGCTGAGACTGCAGCACAGGAGAGCATCTGCCTTTGCCCCTTCTCCAGAGGTAAGATAGGTCAGCAGGCTGCAAGCAGGGTTCATATGTTCTGGATTGCAGAGTGGGCCTGGGTTTGAGCCCAGGGTCAGGCATGAAGGCTGCAGCTCCTGAGTCTTGCACCACAGCCCTGGTGAGAGGGTCTGTTGTGCATGTGGTGCCAGGGAAAGGTGTGGAACGCAGAGGTGTGGGGATGGTTGGCTCGTGGCTCACCGGCATACCTGATGGCTGTGGTTCTGGTGTGTGGTGTGACACCTCTTGGGGATGGTCTTCTCCATAGTGCTGTGCCACTGCGACAGTCTGCGCTGCGGAGATGGGGTCTGGCCGCCCAGCAAGACACCGATGTGAAGCAGTGGGCAGGCTCCAGTCTTTCTCTGTGCTCCTGCCTGCCTTGTGTCTCTCCCATGGGCTCAGCTTGAAGATCAGCAAAGTTTGGAGGCAGCTCTCCAGCATGGGCCCCTCTCAGCGCTCCTTAAATAGTTTTCCCTCCTCCAGCTCCTGCCTCCTCTGTGCCGGAGGGAACCAGGACTGCCTGTCTGCTGCTGGTGCTGCCTTCCCAGTAGTGAGGCTCTGCATGCACAGAGCTGCTGTGAGCAAGATTTCCTCCTGTTCTCTGGGGGCTGGGATGTGGAGGTGGTGTAGAAGGTCACTGGACTGCCATGCAGCTCTTCCCTGCAGCGGGGATGGCTTGCTTATGTTCGTTTGGATTCAAGAGCTCTGAAATCAAAGCACTGCCTGCTTCCCCTGCAGGTATGAGTGGGGTTTCAAAGGAAAGGCTCTATGCTCAGCAGCTTCTCATGGCCCATGGGCGATGCTGGATGTCCTGGGATTGCTCCTAGGCGATGGCTGGAGAGGACAGCCACCACTCACCAGCATTGGAGCTACTGTCAAAGGGGTTCTGGTGGTGCTGGGAACCTGTGTTTTCTTTGCAGCCCCTGGTGAGTATCTGAGGACCTTCCTGAGGTGTTTCAGTGAGTCTTGACTCACTGAGGTGTGGTCTGCCCTTTGGAGGGGGGGTTGATGCTGAGCACATACAGATGGTGGGTGCTCAGTCTCAGCTTCATCTTGTGGAGGTCAAGCCCTCTGTCATGTGGGGTCTTGGTGCGGTGTGGGGCAGTATCCCCATCCCCATGAGCACCTTTCCCAGCCATAAGAGTGGAGCCAAAGTGGTGACCACTGCACCCCTCCTGCAGGTGGCACGGTGCAGGTCCAGGGCAGCCTCTGTGCGAGCTCCCATGCTGACTGCCTCACTTGGTCCCTCCTCCTTCCCAGTTCAAAACAGGAGGGTGCTCCCCCTTGGTTAAACCAGCAGGAGTACCCATTCCTTCCTGCATCAGAGTGTTGTTGCCAAGACAGCAGCTCAGGGTGATGGGTGAGCTGGAGGTGAAGCCACCTCAGCCATCTCCCTTGGAGGGATGGAGGGAAAACCCTGGCATGCCTTCCCAAAATCCCTTCTCCCCCCTATCCTCTGGCTTGGGGCTTCTGAGGATGAAGGCTTCCTTACCGCATCTTGGGGCTCTCCCTGATGCCCTCCTCAGCCCAGCCTTAGCAGGGTTGCAGTGGTAGAGTCTGAGTTGGGTCTTGAAGCCAGGATCCAGGCTGGGCTCCAGTGACACTGACACAGGACTGGTTGCCTGTGAGCTTGCCACCTCCTGTGGGGACATCCACCTTGGCTGGTTCTGAAAACCTCTGGGATGGGAGACATGTCTCTCCCACATGGTTTATTAGGGCAAGAGCCTGCAGAGCCAGGATCTGCAAGGAGAGATGTTTGTAGACTGCAGGTCTCCTTCTCTTCCCTTTCTCTGAGACTTCAGTCACCCTTGTCCCTTTCCTGCTCCAAGCAACATGTTCTTCCTGGACCTGTTCCTAAACATTGCCAATTGGTCTCAGCCACATGTCACATCACATCTTCTGGACTGGAGACCGGAGGGGAGGGAGGGGAAACACAGGAGAGGATTTAGGCTTATCCTTCTTGGAGACAGAAAAAGTCTGTGACGGAGAGTGAATCCCTCTGCCTGCCCGGCTGGATTACCTGCAGTTGTAGCAGAACCTTTGATCTCCTCCACTGCTGTGATCCCTGCGTGTGGTGTGGGATAGGGGGGACCACCAGAGGGGTGGCCACTGTGTTCTTCCTAGGAGAAGGTGCTTTGCTAGGTGGGATGGTCTGCAATAGCTTGGTAGGGCAGGAGAAAACAAGATAGGCTGGAGGAAGTGGAGAAGAAAGAGCCTAAGTGTGTGCCTGCAATCCCTCATGGCTTTCCCTGGAGCTCAGAGAAAGCCTGATAACACACCAGGCAGAGGATGAAGATCCTCCCATGCCCATGGTGTGGTTGCGAACCTTGCTGAGGAGGCTGCCAGAGTAGTTCTGAGGGTAAGAAGTTTTGGAGACACTCTGGCACTTTTCTGGGAAGCTTTTGGAGCATATCCAGAGCAAAAGTCCTTGCCTGCAGGAGCATCCTTGCTTCTGAGCCCTCAGATGGTGATGCTGCACTTGGGTACCCTGCTGCCTTTGTAATCTAGGCCATGGTGGCATCTGCTTGGTGCGTGTGATCAGAGGGATGGGGAGCAAGCTTCCAGTCCCAGTTTCTGGCTCTTTTTCCGACCCCAGGAGGACAGCTGTCGGAAGCTACACAAGACAGAGGGGTGGGGAGATGGCGACATGGTAATGCAGAGCAAGAAAGCAGCAGTTTCTCACCTCATGGGTGGCTGTGGGTGCTTCTGAGTCTATTCATAGCTCCGTCACTGGCAGAGTGCTGTCTAGATGCTCTTCGCTTGTCTCTTGAGACACAAAGTTTCTGCAGCCACTTTCCTTTCCAGACAGACCCACACTGGCCAGGCACAGGCAGCCCCCGCTCCCATCTCATCATAACCACCTTCCTCATCTCATGAGCTGCATGTTTCTACTGAAATGAAACCTGGCCATGGCAAACACCCGAGTCCCTGGTGGTGGTCTCCGTCTCCCCTGCTCCCATCCCCATGCAAGCTGTAGGCTCTGACTTTGGTGCTAAAAACCATCTTCTTGTAGCAGAGCAGATGAGCTGTGGGTTAGAAGTTGCCTGTATATGCTGGCCCCAAGCACCCTCCTGGTCCTGCATGTACCTGAGTCACAAAGACAATATCTGCTGTGTGTTTGCATATGGCTTCGAGACGTGAAGGTCAGAAGGGACTGCAAGCAGTGACCTTTGAGCGTCCGCATCCCAACTGTGCTCCTCCCTCATGTCAGGGGGTTTGCCATCAGCTAGGCTTCAAAATTCATGGGGAATGCCAAGCTTCAGTGGGGGTTCACATGGAGCTGGTGTAATGGGAATCTCAGAGACTTCTTTGGTGAAGAAAAGACCCAGTAAGAAATCACGGGGAGCAAAGAAATACCCGTCTGGAGCATCGCAATCCTGCTATTCCCTTTTCTCCCCGGCTCCTCATCCCTCTTTCCCCCCCGGCTTGTTCTGAAGAGTTTTGAATGCCACATGAATCAATACTTTTAATTAGCTGCCATTTCTTGTTTCTGCTTTATTGCCTGGGTAAGCAAATTGAAAGTGAGCATGTTGCGGTGGGCTGTAAGCGCAGGATGTTTCCTGCCCCTGGGAGGCTGCCAGGCACCGGGACAGGGGCTGAGAGAAGGGGTTGGGGGACATGCAAAGGAGAAATGTCTGTCTTGTTTGGGGTGCTGGGGGTGGGGGGGAAGCTGAGCAAGGTGCCTCTGTTGAGATGAGGGACATGGGGCCACCCAGCTCTGGGCCAAGCTCGTTTGTATCTTCACCTGGTTTTCCTGGTGGGAAAAGGGACTGAGAAGGGGAAGCTGGCATGGGAACACAGAGGGGTCTTGCAGCCTGACACAATGTCAAGTTTTAGCATTGCACAGTGAGGCAGAGTGTGGGGAGCTGTCAGGCCCATGCCTGTCACATCTGTCCCCAGGAGCATCCTGTGGGAAGCTGCAGGAGATGGAGCAAAGAGGGACGGACTCTGCTTGGGGTTGGTGAGCTCTTGTTTGTGGGCAGATACCCTGAACTCAGCCCTTTCTCAGCCCTTCAGCATCCTTCCAGCCCTGCTCAGAGTCAGGTTAATGCTGTGGTCAGATCCTGCAGGTGGGAAGCCCCAGCAGCCACAGGAAGATGTCCTCTGCCCAAAGAGGGATCCTACTGATCCCCATGGGTGTGAGCAAAGGGGTCCCTGCTGCTGCAGGTGTAATAGTCTCAGGAGCTTATACCAACCGGTAACGTGCTGCTGTCTGCATGGGTATAGAGGTACTGTCCTATGGGCAGACTTGTCCTTTGCAGAGGTTTAAAGCCTCTCTGTTTGCTGCTTCTGAGCTGGGCTTCTCCTGGGAATGTGGCATGGCTGATGTGAGCTGTCACTGCTGTCTGCTTAACTTGCCTCTGCAGCGGTATCAGCAACAGACTGGGATTAAAGCTCCGCGCTTCTCCACTGTGCCTTCGTGTGCCAAAGCCTTTAATCAAGGTGGGGACTGGCTGCTGAGGGGCTTTCAGGAGTCACAATGGCCATGGTGCGCAGCTCTGCAGGGTGGAAGTGGGGAGTTAGTCTGTGCCCTGACCCACACATGTTGCTTTGCAGAGCTGAGAAGAGTCTCTGTGAATGGGTGTTGAGCTCCCTGTATCCCACCCATCCCAGGAGGCAGGGCAGGACAGAGATGCATTAAATGAGCTGGGGGGATGTTATCCACCAAACGCACTTTCTTAAGCCAAACCAAGGATTTATTGTTAGTCTAATTAAAACTTTTAACAGTATAAGCAAAAATACAATGACGAGTTGTTATTGTTAGTCCAGTTAAAGTGATACTAACTCTGACAGCTATTGATTCTACAATCAATACTTAACAAATACCATCAGCAGTGCTGCAGTTACAAGTTGCTGTGCAAGTAAACGCTGGTATTTCCCCCGTGCCCCTGGCACTGGGCTCCCCATGGGTGCCTTGGTAGCAGGCAGGAGGGGCAATGAGCCATTACCCTCCTGAGGTCTTGGCCAGGGTGGCATTCACCATGTAGGTTTCTTCCTCATCTCACTTGAGTCCACTTGAGGCTGGTTTTGTTTTCCAACAGGCCTTATATGCTCGGCTCTTTCTTCACTGGGTTGTGAGTTCATGTTGCATATGAGCCTTGCACATAGCTGGGACATTGGCTCTCTGATGTTCCTGTTCCCCCAGGAGGATTTTGCTCGACTTCCAGGTTTGAATTGCCATCCCTGAGATGTGTGGCCTTTGCATCCTCTGTGCCCACATCTTCGAGGCTTGGGTTCATAATGCTGCCACTGCAGCTTATTCTGGGACCTTAGGGAGTACACCCTACCTCAACTGAGGACTTTTTAATCATCTACTTACATCACACTTACGAACAACAAGTGGTCTACTCCACAATGAGCCTTCTCTGCTTCCCTTCTGCCCTCTCCCTCTTTCCAGGTCTCCAGTCCCCAGCTGATGCTGTCTCAAGCAACGGTCCCTGGGCCACCTCTCACATCCTCAGTGGACTCATTCAATGGTCTTATTCCTATTAAAGCCCTTTGATTCCTGCAAATTTCACCATTATCCAGATACATACAAATTTGGGACTGTTCTGCATCCTGCTACCTGGATAACATCTGCCTTGAGCCTTCCTACTGCAGCATATCCCTGGCAGTAAACTGAAGGGTAAGACTTCTCTTGTGCGAAGTTCTGCCTTGTGCTGCTGCTGCTCTCTGGATTCTGGTAGTGCGCTGGCCTTGAAGGGAAAGCTCCATCAGGAAAAGAAAAAACATTGAATGCCAAACCTTGAATGTAGCCGGGAGGCACAGTGTGGTCTGACAGTTCCTTTGGCTTGTCAGAGCCACTGAATGATGAGTGCCAGTGGGCTGCTGTCTTTAAAAATGACCTTTTCTGAAAGACAAATCGAGGGAAAATGTCTCATGATTTTAAAAAAAACAACCACCAAAGTTTATGGAAATCTTTCTACTGCAAAGCAACGGCAAAGGTTCCCCCTCAGTTGTCTTTGGCTTGACTGCTTTCTGCCAGACACGAAGGGCATAGCCTGTGCTTTCTGTGAGAGCTCAGACCTATGGACCTGCTTGCATGGAGTAGTTGGCTGTTATTCCTTTTCCCTTCCTCAGACTTGGTCTTGGACCAGGAGGATGGCAAAGCTCCACTGCTGGTACACCTCGGGGTGACGCGTTTCCTCATCAGCACAGGTCGTGTTAACTCCAGAGCCAAGCAGCAGCCCAGAGAATTCCAGGGACCGACCCAAGGTGACTCAGGTGCTGCCATGCCCTGACCTGCTCAACTCGCCAAACTTGATGACGTTTGGACATCCCAGTGCTCTTGGGTGTCACTCTCTATGTGCTACAAACACACTGAACATGTGCTTTGGTGGTGTAAGGAGGTGGGGGCCTCCAGAGTGTTAGTCCCACAGAAAACCATCAGCTGAAGCCTTCTGGAAAGCGGCTGTCTGCTGAGTAAGGAGAGACCTTACGCACCCGCTCTGGACAGAAAATCCTTGTCCTTCACTATGTGCTGCTTGCCACAGCATGGCCCACATTAACCTTCATGAGTTAACAAGCCAGGGTAAGTGATGGGGCTTTGTTCTTGGCCTCTCTTTTTCCCAGTTCACCTTCAAAGACATGAAAGGTGAAAATAAACCAAGAGCAGCTCTGAGGGCGTGCTTCTATCCTCCCCTTTTCTCAGTCTTTATTTCCTTTCATCTGCCTTTCCCTGTTCCCTGCTTTGCCCTGTTACACCCTGCTACAGAGCTGACACTGCCGTCAAAGATGCCCTTATCTCCAAGGGTATGCCGGTGTTTTGGATTCAGAGATAGCATTAGGACTGAGGTTCTGACTAATCTCCTCTGATAAGGTGCAGTCACAGGGCAGAGGGTCTGACATCGCAGCTCGGGTTTATATATATCCCTTTCCTAGGTGCAGCCAAGGGGATGCTCCAGCCCTGCCAAGGGATAGGGGGTATTCTTTTGGACACAGCAAGCTGCCACAGGGCTCCCTGTTTGGTGTCACTCCTCACTGGGGAAGGGGAAATGTGGAAAAGGAGTCTGACATGAGCTACACATTGTAAATCAGGAGAGGCGTGCTGCAGTAAATCGAGTGACAGGCAGAAATCAGCACAAAAGAATTAGATGGATAGATAGGAATGAGAGATCAATAAACCGAGACTAAAGATAGCAAGAGAGATGCACTAAAGGCTGTTGACAGAGAAATAGATGTTGCAGCCAGAAAGATCCTCGAATAAGAGAAACATCAAATGGGAGAGACAAAGCTTAGAGCAGGGTCATTTTAAGTGTGCTTCACTGCTGGGCCAGGATTAGCCCAGACAATGTATGTTTAATGCTTCCTTTTTTCTCTCCTTGTTTTAAATCCCCTGAGCGGTGGGATAGGAGCAGCTCCACTAGCCCCAGTCTCAGCTACTGGATTTAGACCTCCGTGTTAGAGCCAGAACATTGCATGTCTTGAATTAAACCTTTCTCAGTCTGCAGCTTAGCTGGTGAAAAGCTGCTTGGGGCAATCTCATGGAGCTGGGCTGCGTAACTGCTGCTCTTACAGCCCCCTGATCCAATCTGTGTGTGCTCCACAGCCACATCCCAGGCTTAACTCAAACTCAGCCCTAATTGAAACCTGCCTTTCTCTGGAGCCTGCTGCTGCCAACTAGAAGGGGAAGGAAAAAGGTGCAGAATGAGCAGCCTTGGGGTGCTCAGGTACAGGGTGACCTGATGGATACAGCCTGCCAGAGGGGTGGTGATGGGAGGGGATTTCAGTGGGATAGGGACTAAAGGCTTCCCAGGTGTTGATCCTTGGCAGGTTGATTTGTTTGATTTTTAAGCCTGTGTTTGCCTGGTTTGGTTTGTTTTTCACCAATCTAATGACCAGTGAGCTTGTTAGGGAGACCTTAAGGCATCCTGTAATACCTGTTCTTATGGGATCCTGTTCCTCAGGTATTCCCAGCATGGCTCTCTGCCTAAAACCCAACTGAGTCTGAGGAAGCCTCATGCTCTGGAATTGCTTTATTTCTTCAGGGCTGGTCTGAGAAAGGATCAAAAGAGTTGAGCAGCTTCAGAGCAGCTGTTAATTTCTTCTTGTTTTTATTAATTAGCTGAGCTGCTCCCCACCTCCCTCCTCTCTGGGCATTTGCTTAAACCCTGTGAAACCACTGAAATCCACTCCATCTCTGCATGCATCCTAGGAGGATCAGCCAGAGCAGGAGTCCCCCTTTGTTTGCTGTGATGGAGGCATCTTCTCTGGCTCTGCAGGCTCCTTTCTCAACCACCTCCTCTGCAGCAGAAGACCTGGAACCTCCAGCTCTGTTGGCCCACAGTCTGTCTGCCAGAGAGAAGGGGATGGGGACAAGTGATGGTGTGCCATGCTCTGCAGAGATGGGCAGAGCATGCTGCTGTTTCATGGTCACTATCCCTGGAGCCCTGCACCTCGGCTGGTGTCTCTGCAAATCTAACAGGGCTGTAAACCAAGGAGGACTCAGAAGGGTTCATGTGCTCCAAACCTGACCTGACGAGGGTGAGGGCAGACACAAAGAGCCTAAGGGGACTGAGTTATCAGAGGCTGGCTCAGATACGATCTCCAGGAAGGTGTCTCTGCTCAGTGGCAGGAGCAGGGGATGGGATGGGCTGTGAGAAGATGCCTTCCTCCATGGCACAGCCCTTCCCGAGGGAGGTGTCTGTGCTTTGTTCAACAGGGTCGTGGTGATATCAGGGTTCCGGAGCCATTTATCATCCCTGGTGCATCTTTAGTGCATAGGCGGTGAGCAGAAGTGGAGCAGTGTTTGCAGATGGGTGAGCTGGGGAGCTGTGCTGTGGCCGTTAACCCTCGTGCATCAATTATGAGAGAATTAATAATTCACAGGGCTAATAACAAAGGCTTGTTTTTAATGGTTATGGAAATCCCAGCTTGCTCCTGGAAGGAGACGGTGAGGAAGCAATGTGTGGCTCTGTTTCTGAGCCAAGCAGACAGCAGAGCTCATGGGATGTGCTGGCTGGTGACATCTCAGAGGCTCTGTACCCCTGTGCACAGCCCAGGGGCATCAGCCTGGGGGGTGAGGGAAGAGGCGTCATCTTCTCCTGTGGGCTCAGGCACTTGTTTTCCCACTGCTCATGTTGGCACCAGCTTGTTCCTCAGTGTTCCCTGCACACCCCACTCGGGTCCTGCACTGAGCGTCTCTGCCACGATGCGCCCATGATCCTGTGCTCCCTGCTCCTTCTCTTACCTGGTGCCAAAGATTGTCTAACCTTGCCTCTCTCTTTAACCTTGTCAGGTGGGAAGCGTGTGGGCCCCGAGCTCTGCAAGGACATCGATCCCATGGGAATCTTCCCCATTGGCCCCTGCCTGACAGCATCTCTGTGGTTTGTCCTCCCTGTCTTTCCTTCAGGCCGTTTCTTCCTCCCTTCCTTCTCTCCATAACCTGCTCTTTTACTTCTTCAAGCATTAATATGGATGTTTTCTTGTGCCACAATTGTCCTTCAGCTTAAATAGCTTTTCCCTCCCTGTTTACCCTCCAGATGTATTTATAGAGAAAAAAAATCACATCACTGCCAGTTTGTTTTACCACAGCCGACCAAGCTATGTTCTTCTATACCTTTTATACCATGTGTCCTTCATTCGCCAGCTCACTCAGGAGCTCTTCTCTGCTCCTTTTTAACCTTCTTTAATATGAGTGACCCTGGGCAAATAATTTCACTTTTCCTGCCTCAGTTCCCCATCTATAGAGAGGACACAGTGACTCCATCCTGTGGCATGGGGTGGGTTATCATGGAATCTTAGAATGGTTTATGTGCTATAGGAGGTATAGGAGCTTTCTCCTTTCTAGCCCTGAGGGCTCATTTCAGTACTCTGTGAATGAACATCTCAACAGAACACAAACTGAAGTGATATGCAGTCCTTGTTCTCCCTCCTGGGGCGCTCCAACCTGTCTTCTGCTGGGTGATGGGCTGTGTACCCTCCATCTGCTCCTGTTGCCTCCTGGCTTTGTGCTAGTGTCAAACATCTTCAGCATGAGGTCATGAATGAAAGGAATTGGTATGGGTCACAAACCCACTCTGCAGGGAGCTCTGCTGGTGCCTTCCCTCCAGCCTTGTTCTTCCCATTCCAGGACTTCTGGCTGGTTTTGGTCCTGCTTTGTTCACCATCTCCCACAGAGCACCAGCACTAAGAGCAGAGAGGTGACACTGCCCTATTCCCTTTGCCTTTCTCTTTCAAGGCAGTTATCAGATTAGTCTGTGATGATAAACCCATTATGTGTTGTAACCCCTTTTTCTTCTGTGTGTATACTGTTCGTCATCCTTTTCTTCCTACTCCGGCTTTGCAGCCCCATCTGCTGAGATGGCACAAGGAACAGAGCGCACCTAAAAGCAGGGGATGCATTTACGTGGATAAAGAGCCACCCTTGAACTGTTCCCATCCGAGAAAAGAGACGTTTCAGAGGAGACCATGACAGCCCTAAGCACCGATTCTGTTGACACAGGAGAAAGCAGCAGATTTCACCTAGAAAGTGGCTGTTTCAAGAGAGGAGTGCAGCACAGCTTAGAAGTGCTTATGTCTGGAGCGTGGATGTTTACACAGGGGAATAGCGTGCTCACCTTGCTATTAGAGCACAAAACAAATGTTTGCCGAGGTAAGTGCAGATCCCAGGCTCAGCTTTTGTGTTGGATGTGCAGCTTTGGAGCATACACGCAGGGAGGCGCTGCATGAGCGAGTGTTGCAGGTTAAATGTCCTGCTCCGGAGGTCTGGAGACAAACCAGGGGCTGGAAGAGCTGCTCCCGGTCTCTCCTTGGGAGCCTGCTGTGCAGGGGAGCAGGGTGAAGGGCTGGGCCTGGTTGCCTGCATTCACAACCAAAGCAGAACTGGGGGAGGCAGGACCCAATCTCATTTCTCAAGCATTAAAAACCATAAAGTATACAGTGGTGAAAAAATTGCTTTTCATGTTATTCTCATGAGATAAATTCTCTCTCCCTGTCTTTTCCTTGTCCCAAGAAGACTTGGTGAAGAAAACCCCTGACGGATTTCCTCTTCTCGCCATTTTAATCAAAGGAATACTTTTTCACACCACCGAATTCCCATCACACTTACCTGAGGCTTTGGAGAAAGTTTCGGGGCTGGCAGCTAGGATTAACTGCCGTGCACCCCTGGGAGGTGGAATCTTGTGCCTCTCTGCATCCAGCGATGGTAAGACATGGCCACAGATTCATCCCCTCTTCCCCACACTGCTGGCACATCACTCTGTGGACGCTGTTCCTGCTGTGACAGAAAGTGGCTCTGGTGGCCAAGTGCTTCTCCCATGGCACGGGGAGGAGGAAAGGAGGAAGAGACTGGAAATTGGGGTGGCTTCTGTATGGATGTGGGCTGGTGGGTGTGTTGTGTGGGGTAAGGGTAGGACCCACCGCAGCGAGGACGCATCCTGGGGAGATGCTGTGCTGCTGATGGGAAGGGCTCATGTTGGGAGCGCTGCGGGGTGGCACTGCTGGCAGGGCAAATTCCCCGTTGCACCGCAGCCGCTGATTTGATTTCGGAGCAAGCACCAGTTTTCAGGCTGTAAACAGGAAAGGGAATGGACACAGCTCTCATCTGCCAGGGGGGATAACAGGAACAAAGTGTACCAAACAGCTCCATGAGGGCCAGGTGGTGTGGCAAGGCAGCCTGCCATCTCCTTGGGTCTAACTGTGGGCCTTGGCAGAAGATGCACCCTCCAGGAGCTGAAAGTCCCCTCCACTGTGCCAGGGCCCCCTCTCCTTCATGGCAGTGCCTTGGAGGCATGTGGGCCTTTACAGGGGTCACACACGCAGGTCTGGAGGTTCCTGCCACAGAGAGGTGTGTTTATGTAGGCTTTGTGGCAGCAAACATGGGTTATTGTGGGGATCAGAGGGAGCTGGTTGCCAGAAAGGCTGTGAATAAGGGCTGCTGTTGTGGTTTCTGTGCTGGAGCCTGTGGGCTGGAGAGGAGGAGGCAAACCAAAATATTTATACCATAAAATGTGCACTTTTTTTTTGAGCTGAAGCTTGAGCAGCATCCCAGCCCCTCCATATGGGCTTGTAGTCGTTGCTTACCTGATTTCCTCCTCTCTTAGGGACATCATGACGTGGCTTGCAGAGGGGGAGGCAGGCAGCTCCCGTGGCTGGACTCTGGGGATACAAGGGCTGCAGTGGCTGTAGCTGCTATTCCCCTGTCCCCTCATGCCCCAGTGTCCCTGGCTGGAGCCTGGGGCTTCCCCCCTTGCTGCCAGTGCTGGTCCATGGGAGATGGAAGTGGCCCATCTCATGTGGACCCCAGACTTGGTGGGGATGCTCCTCAGTTTATCCTGTTGCTGGGAAGAGGGGCACTGCAGTGGCTGGGCTGGAAATGCAGCATCATTAATTAAGGCTGTGGGAGCAAGGATGCTTGGGGCTGCTGGTGTGTGCCGCTGGATGAGACCAGTGTGATGCCCTCAGTAGCTGAGTTTGTTGAGTCTTTGGAGTCTTTTGGCTGAGCTTAGGTACATCCTGCGTTCAGGCTGCAGCAGGCTGGTGGCTTCCTGACCTTCGCTGGTCTTTGGGAGAGATGCTGAGGCTCTCTGCAGTGACTCCTGCGTTATTTAACATCCCTCCCCTTGGGGCTGGCTGGGAGCTGGCCTCTGACTGGTGTGGCTCAGCCCCAGCCAGCTCTTAAAGCACGGGCAGGAGCGTGAGCCCCTTCCCAGAGAGCCCAGCCAGCATGGGGGGGCTCATTTTGTGATTACACTGCAGAATGGCAGCGTTAAATCTTCCAACCCATGTGCTGGATACAGCCCCTCTCATCCTCTCACTGCCAAGATTTAAGATGGTCATGGATAACTGCCTTTCTTCATCGCT
Source organism: Nestor notabilis (assembly GCF_000696875.1). NCBI lineage: Eukaryota > Metazoa > Chordata > Aves > Psittaciformes > Psittacidae > Nestor > Nestor notabilis. The sequence goes on along the minus strand of NW_009925245.1, from coordinate 76,664 downwards.
GTGCTCACAAATCTTCAGTTGCCCTCTTTCAGGCAGGCTCCTGCCGTCACCCACAACAGTGGCCACTCTGTCTCCAGCAGTGGGTAACCTCCCCCTGCTCCCCTCATCCCGTGGTCCCTGTGCGTCCCTGCTGCCCCACTTCCATCGCCTGTTGTACACGTGTTGTCTTGTCTTTCCTACCCATTCCTTCTGCAAAAGCGACAAACCCTCTGCAGGTGCAACAGTGCTGGCTGGGCAAGTTTCCCCCTTGTTGCCCATATGCTTCCCCATCGCTCCTCCACCCTTGCATCTAATGCCTGACACCAATGAATTCCCCTCTCCAGGCACTGGTCTCACAGCTCTCATCCTATTCAGCCAGGCAGGGCATGATTCGGCCCTTCATCACGCCTTCAGGTTTTGAATGACATCTGTTACTTCCTTCCAATTCCCAACTCCGTTTTGACATGTTTCTGGCTCTGTCTGCCCAGTGGTATTGATTAGACTTTTTATGGAGTGAGTGCTGTTCCTGTAGTTAGTTATCATGCTAGGTGCATTTCTGTGCTACACGAGCTATATGATTAAAACAAACTGGAAAAGAAAGAAAGAAAAAAAGCCTCCACATAAACCCAGACCTTATGTCCTTCTCCTCTAATTGCCTGTAAGTAGAGATGGCATATAAAAATTCTTCCAGGCTTCTTATTTCATTTTTAAGAGCATTGCTTTCTGCAGACCTCTGGCCCTAGACTGATAAATGTTTCTTTTGCATATATAGAGAAGACTATAATGTTTTCCTCATTCCCTGAGAGCATGGTAACCCCATTCCTTTCTTTTCTCTAGCAAGGGGAGCGGCATGAATTAGTGATGGGAGTTTTACTGTCACAAGGACTGGCTGTGTACAAAGCATATTACAGGTTTGTGTAGGAGAAGACTCTGATTTCAGTTTCTAGACATTGGGATTTAAAGGTGGCAGTAAAACCCCTGCAGCCTCTCCAAGAGCCACTGTGGCAGAGCAGCACCGACCTCAGGGCTGCTGCTTGACCTTGTAGAGGGATGGGACAGTACATGGGGGGCTTCCCACTTGGGACACAGAGGAGAGTACGTGGTGGTGGGACTCCTCACCTCTGATACTTGTGGTGAAGCAAAGCACCACACAGAGCACCTGGGTCACCAGTTTTCAGCCAGTTTTAAGGGTTATCTCTGGGCATGGGATGGGATGTGCCTTGCCATGGGCTGACCCTGTGGGTGCTCCTCCAGCCAAGGAGCTGCCAGGTTTAAAAGAGAGGGTTAAGGAGGCACTGAAGGGATCAGATTGAAGGACAGCATGGCAGAAAAAGCCAGAAAACACCAAGAGCTTTATGAATGGCAGCCAGGAGTTGATTAGCAATGACTGCCAACTGTGAAGCAGAGTGAGACCCTGGGGCTCAGGGGTCACTGAGGAAGAAGATAAGGTCAGCCATGAATCAAGGAGAATGGTTTCAGAGGTGGGGAAAATGCAGAGAGCTGTGGCCAATGCTTTGGGATGCTGCCCTGGAAAAGCAGGAAGTGTGGGGCCACCAATTCCCAAAATACGACTGAGGATGTGAGCCAGTGGAGGGAAGAGCTGCTGAGCACTGGATTTGGTTCATCCAAGTGAGGAGATCCCAGGAGCTGTTGTGGGGCAGACCCCTCTCCCTGGCTTCCATGGGGAATGCAGAGTCTCATCCACACTGCTCGCAGCCGCTCCTGCCAAAATGTTTGCATGTGGGGTATGGACACCTGCCAGCCAAATTTGGGTTGGCCTGAACAGCAATCTGAGTGGCCAAACAGCCACAGGAGATGGAGCCGGGCTTGCTCACCATCTGTCTGAGCTAGTGGCAGGGCTGTGGTGCCAGCTCCAAAGGGAGATGGCCCTTGCACTTGTGCTGGGGCAGAGTCCGTGGGTAGGGATGTCCCCCCTGGCCAGGAGGCATCAGGGAGGCACCATCCCACCGCCAATGGCACAGAGAGAGGCAACCACATCTGGCGCTGCTGCTCTGCCTGAGCAGGGGGCTGGTTGGGATGCCAGGCTGGAAATGGAGAGCAGTCCTGGATTCTGTGGGTGCCAGAATGGAAGGAAAGCACTGATCCTGGGCCAGTTTTCCAGTCCATTTGGTTTCTCTGTGGCTCGATGGGGACATTAAATGGGAAGCGTTATGTGCCAAGCTTGGGCATCACAACCCTGTGTGGAGGGGCCAATGATGACTTCTCAGGCACAGGCACAGACACAATGCTAATCTCTAGCAAAGCTGACTGTAGTTGTAGAGAGGAGTCTACGCTCAGTGATAGAGCCAGCATCCACTGCAGGAGCTCATGGTCCAGTCCTTCCCCAGCCCCGGCCCAGGTTGTTTGGGCTTCAGACAAAGGATTTGTTCTGTGGACTCCAGCAATGATGGAGACAATGCTTCTGCAAAGGGGCTCTGCCTTGCTGAGCTGCAGGTGAGCTGCCACCTTTGGCTGCACATCTCCTGGGTGATGGTGAGTAGCCCAGAGACAGCAGAGGAAGGACTGCACATCTCTGGTCTGCCCCAGTCCAGCCCCGGGAGCTCCCTGCTCCCAGCAGATAAACTTTAAACAAGGTGTGTTTTTCCCTTGTACTTGCCTGCTCGTGACTGCATTTCCAATAAGATCACTGCAGGTTTTAAGTGAAGTTTCCTAAGTTAATCCCCATGAACATAATCATCAGAGAAAGCCTTGTTTTTGCAAGGCTGTGCCTTACACTTGTTAGGAGGTGAGCAGCAGCAGCTCTCACTGAATAATCGTTCTCATTAACTCATGTTTGTACCTTTCCTTTGCTCTCTCCAAAACGCAGCCTTGAGGGCTGCTCAAAACCAAAGCAACACAAACCAAATGAGCTAACGAAGTGAATAAGGAGAGACAGGACCAGGGGGGCTAGAAGCTCTTCTACCTCTTTGTTTCACAGAGGGAGAATGTGCCTTAATTCCTGGTCCCTGCTGGGTCTGGGAATACAGACTGAGCCAGCTGCACAAGCTCCAGGGGCATGGCCGAGGTCACCATCTCTCCCATCCTCCATCTTTCCATCAGAGACCTCAATGCCACTGCCCCAACACTGTCCTGCTTCTGTTCCTTCATGGAACACTGCCCACGTCACCTGGGGCTGGGTTTACTGTTAAGAAAACTCTCCTAAGTTGAATGTGAGCTTTGTTTTCAGGATGTTTTGCGATACTCTTTGCAGAACCCAAAGCCACTGGAAGGGTGCTCTTAGACTGTGGTCTCAGTTGTGGGTCAGCAGGTCAGGGTTGTAGTCCTGGCTCTGCTTCAGTGGCATAAATGATGTGGGATCCCAAGGACCACTGACTCCTGCAAATTACAAGTTCCTTGGCCATCCTTAGAGATGCCACCAAGTGAGCAGCCAGGACAAAATAACTGGACGTCAAGGGTTTCAAGCTCAGACCACAAAGTTAGTTCCTGAATCCAGGTTTTAGCGTGCTCAGTGTGGCTCTGAGGTCTGTCAGGCACCTGGAGCTCTCGCCTCTCTCCTGCCTCTGTGCCTCCACTTCCTAACAGCCCTTCTTTAACTTCTGCCATGCCCAAGACCCAGCCTCTCCTGAGCTGCTCCAGCATTCAAAGGAGGGAATTGTATGTGCTGTGCCGCTGCCTTTGGCTGCAAACAGGGAAATGCTCCGAACAACAGATGCAGGGGGAGAAAAGTAGTTCTTCCTTGGAGGAAGCCTCCAGGGGCTGTGGGCAGAGAAGATAACAGAGATAACAGGGTTCCAGGCAGGACAGGGAAGGTGGGGAAGTTGCCTGGATTCCTGTCTGTGAGCCAGTGATGCAGCACTCAAGGATGCAGGAGATGTGGTCATATGAGAGTGATGGAGAGAGCAAAGGGACTTGGGTGATAGAGGGATCCATGTGAGACCTGTGGGAGCAGCGCTGCGATAGAAGCTGTGAGATGTCAGGGTGCTCTGTGGGGTGGCTGGAAGGCCCCTCTCCTGTTCCCACACTGCAAACTGCTCCTTGGTGTTTATATCCTGCTGGGGACTCCGCCACTGCCAGTCCTCAGCCTTTCAGAGAAGCAGGATCCCTGGGAGCCCATTGTGAGGTGAAGGATCTGCCTCCTCCTGCTCTTCTCGCTGCATATCTCTGGGACACTGAGCAGTTCTGACTTGTGTGTGACCAATGGTGTCCCGCTGACAAGGAGCATACGGCCAGGGAGGGTGCAGAGGGAGAAGTGATAGATTATTCCTAATTGACTAGAACAGATGAAGCTGACCTTCAGAGAACTGAGCCATGAATCTTCAGACAATGGAGTGAGTGCCATGTGGATTTACTGTCCTCTGGCTTTAAAGGCCTGACCTCCACCACCCTGTCCTGCTCTTGTTACAGAATAGGGACTAGGAGAATCTGCTGGGCAAAGTCCTTGTTTACAGGTGTCTCCCAGCTGCAAGTCATGAGCACACATGGGTTTTCAGGCATCTCTCTGAGACCAGGAACATCATGAAAGAGCTCTAGAGGAACCTGTTCTTTTTCTGTTGGTGCCTTGATAGTTGAGCTTGGGGACACACAGTACACATTAGTTTGTTAAGAGTGAGACGTTGAACAGGAAGATTTGTTAAGCCTTGGGTTGTTGAGGCCAAATTACCCTACAATCCTTGTAGAACTCCATCACACAGCAGGGACCAGTTCAGCTGGAGGCAAGTGCCACCTCCAGAGTGACCTGAAGGATTCCAGATCTCTTGGTGTCTTTGAAACAGGGTCCTGTGCTCCTGCCAGGACAGAGGGAGATGGAACAGCATCTGCCTTTCCCTCTGCTTGATCAGACCTCGTCCTTGATGTGGCTGGGAGTTGGTGTGCATAGCTGCCTGTTGCTGTGGCTCCAGGGCTTGAGCTGATGAGGAGGGATCCGAAGTTGTGTGTGACGGGAGGGTATTTCTGTGTGGTTTCCACTTCTGGGAAGTTGTTGGTGTGTAAGGATTCCTATCAGATGCTTGGTCAGTCTGAATCAACAAGGCTGTGTTAATGTGCAGCCTTGACTCTGCTTCAGACTCTTGGTTATGCTCAGTACCAGCTAGGAACCAGGAGAAGAAGATACAAGTAGAAAAGAGGAAAGAAACAAACAAAAGCTTTGCTGCCTGTGAGTGTCACTCAGTTTCTTTGTGGGCAAAGCCAGAAGCACAGACAGGGTTTGTTTTTCCAGGCCTCAGCATTTTCAGGGAAGAGCCAGGGGTTTGTATCTCTTAGGACCTGGAAAAGGCATGTCCAGGCCCCGAGCATCTCACGGGGGCTGCCAGAGCCAGGAAAGCAAGTGTCAAGAGGGGACAGTGTGTTGACAAGGGACTCGGTGTCTTAACTGCACTCTGAGCATGATGGTCTCTCCGGGACCTGTGTGTGTGTGTGGTTTCCTCACTCCTGTGCTGCTGTGCCTTGGTGTTCATATCTCCTCTCTGCTCTTCTCTGGGGCAGGAATTGATTCCATGGAATAAAGGAGAGAAACTCCCACCACGCTGCTGGGTGGCAGCGCACTGACAAAACGCATCTGCAGAAGGAAGGCAAGGTTTCCGGAGGGCGGCACTGCTGGCTTTGCTAGTAGGTAAAACAAGCTCCTGCCTGGCAGCTCCATCATTTGCCATCTGCACTGTGCTAGGGAGGAAGAGGAGATGGGGAGTGACAGGTTGACTCTCTGGGTGGTGAGTATCTCTGCACAGAGAAGGCACCAGGAGAGAGCCAAGGAAACCTTGGGGTGATCTGAAATGCTGGAGGGTCATCCTATGGCAGGAGGTCCCCTGCCAACCCTCTCTCAGCTCGGGCTGCTCCATGAGATGCCTCAAGACATGTGGAAGTATTAGGGGGTGTTTTTAATGGCCACTCAAGCTGTGTTTCAACTGATGTTGAAACAGTGAGCCCATGAAACCTACAGCTCGGCGGTGCCCAAAGCTTACCCCCATTTGCAAGCTGCACAACCCCTTTTCCATTGTTTTTGCTACTGCAGGCTCATTGCTGGGCTGCCCTCCTGCCCTTCCTCCTTGCAGATCCTCCTCCTCCCCTTGGCATCCATCATGGATCCATCCTGGGCTGTGGTGATGCGATTCTTCACATACGGGACTGTGGCTCCTGCCCTGGGGAGCAGCACCTCTCCCTTAACCAGGCAAAGGGCTTCATCTGAGTGATGGGTGTCTCTGAAGCATTTGATTGTGGGAACACAGAGATGTCTCCAAGTGTCATTCTCTCAGTGGGGCAAGGTGGGCTTTGATCATAACTAATTTGGCTACACAATCATCCTGAATGTGCCCAGGCTCAGGCTGTGCATCAGAGGCCCGTTAAAAGCCAGAGCCTTTGATGCTGGGTGATGGGACAGAGCATGATTCCTGCTGGTCCTGGGGATCAGCGTGCTCTGAGGAGCTGCTCCCTGCAAGGCTGCCTGGGTTGGAATTGTGTCAGAGGGGTGCTTAGTAGAAGCAATACTGGCAATGGCTGGGCCAGGAAGGGCAAAGCGGTGCAGTGCCTTGGGTAGCAGGATCTCTGTGTTCCCCTAGCTGATGGGGTGCAAAGTGCTTTTGGGTTCACTGTTCTGCTGATTTCTATTTGTTCTTTGTCCTTTCCAGGAAAAACCCCTATGACCAAAACTCTATTGTGGACCTGGAGCACCTGGGCTGAATGGATCCATCTAACAGCAGCTTCTGTCTTGTGGCTTCATCACAGAGATCAGGTTGGTACCATCAAGAGCTGAGTGCAGGGAACATCCCTTCCTAAAGCAGTAGCATCTACACACAGGGATGTGTGCAGGGACTGTCAGTGTGGCTTGGATCGCCTTCACGTGCAAAGTGGCAGAGGACAGTGGTGCTATGGCTGGCAGAGGGCTGTGTCTGTAGAAGGCACGTTGTCTGGCAGTGCAGAGATCAGAGAAACCAGTTTTGCTGGAGGGTGAACCCTGGATCCTGTGATTCTAGCTCCAGAGCCACGAGGGCTGCTGGGACTGGATGTGTGGGTACCTTTATATCACACCATAGTGATGTTTATATTCCAATCCTGCAACATCTCATGCTCAGAGGGGCTGACCCAGGCTGGCAGAGCTGCAGTGGTCAGCAGGGTGCTGCAAAGGCACACAGGGTCCAGGCTCAGGCACTAACTGGCTCATTTCTCTTGCTGTCACATCTTTCTCAGGTCCTGCTTATGCTGCCAGGCACAGCTCTGTCTTTGCAAACTGATTTAGTGCAGCTGTACCTGGGGCTTATGCAAAGCACGGCTCTGAGAGGGGGGAAAAAGGCATCTAAATCACCTCGGAGGTGTTGGATTCCCAGGGTGGGAGCTCCCAGGACTGCAGCGGAGGTGGGGGCAGGCTTGGATCTGGCTGATGGAGCTGCTCTGTGGCAGACAGGCAGATATCAGCTCTGTGGTGTTTGCTCTTTATGTGTGTTCTGGGGACCTGACACAGCCACCTGTACCTGCACAGGTACAGCCTGCAAGCGGGACTAGCAAAGGGCATCTTCCTCAAAGGCTAAGAGTAATGCTAGGGTGGTCGGGAGCACATGGGGATGGCAGGGAGCACCGTGAGGATGGTTGGGAACTGAGAATGGCAGGTGCCGTGGTGATGAGACCCATCATTGGAACTTGGCCCCTGCTGCTCTGTTTGGAGAGCGTTCCAGATCTTGCTGATTCTCAGACACCAGGCTTAATCTTCCTTGACAGCATGCTTTTGAAATCCAACTCTGAGTCACAGGGACCCCTTTCCCATCATCCCTGCTGTGTGCACATTGAATTGCGCACAGATGATCACAAGGGCAAGCCCCTGTGTGGGTAGGAAGGGTGTCATCAAAAGGGATGTCCAAGAGAAACAAGTCTCAGATCCTTCTGCAAATTACTCCTCTTCCAGTAGTTCCATCAGTGGCTGCTGCTTATGTATTTTTTCAAGGCTTTCCACAGGTTTATACAAGTTTCATTTTGTAAATATGAATTAAATTGGGGACTTCTGGGTTAAATCCTCCAAGTGGTTGTTATTTTACTTCTTCCACTTGGGATTTCTGGGATAATGCAGTCTTTGCCACAAATATAAATGATAATAAAGTGCAGGAAACACTGAAATCTTTTCTATCTTTATTTCTGTCCTAGTTTAAGCCCAGCCAACAGCTAAGTACCACACAACCGCTCACCCCCTCTCCACCCCCGTGTGGGACGGGGAGGAGAATCAGAAGGAGGTAAAATTCATGGGTTGAGATAAGAACAGTTTAGTAACTGAAATAAAGTGGAATATAATAATAATAATATAAATGATAACAATAACAACAATACTAGGAAAGAAAAGAAGAGGAATAAACCACAAGACAGACAAGTAATGCACAACACAATTGCTCGCAACCCACTGACCAGTGCCCAGCTCATCCCTGAGCAGTGTGCTGTGGAATATCCCTTTGGCCAGTTCAGGTCAGGGATCCCGTCTCTGCTCCCTCCTCATTTCTTCTGGCTCTCCTCACTGGCAGAGCATGAGACTGAGAAGTCCTTGATTTACAATAAGCACTACTTACTTTTCCCTGAAGATTCTCCCTACTAAGCCATCATGGCAAAGGAATGAGGTTGCAGCTTGTCTAAGTGAGGGTTTTATATTTTGGTGGGGGTGGAAGTTCACTGAGGATGATGAATGACGGGGAGTAATGCTGCATTCCCAATTATCTGCCATCTCTTACAAAACATACGTATGAAAGAACGAGCTTGCAGCAGCCGCAGCTGAAGCGATTGGTCTTGGAAGCAGTTATTAATTCTTAATCACGTAATGAGCCTCACGACTGCTTGCATTATTCGAGGTGGATGATATAGCAGGCAGCGAGAGCATGAGAAGCATGGCCCCAAAAACAGATACTGAGAGCTGCTGTGCCCTGCTGAATTTGGGAGGATAGAGCTTCACGACAGAGTTAAAATGGGAATACTGACAGAGAAATACTGATAAAGCTATTTTGGGAGCAGCAGAATATGTGCAGCCCAGTGATGCTGGGCTCCTGGTGCTGTGGAGCTTCTCCAGAGTCTGCAGTGGGGGTTACGAGGGCTCAGAGATTGCTCTGGGGTGGCCAAGTGCAAAGTTGGGTCTTCTCCTTCTGCTCACTGCTCTTTGTTCATCCCACTTGTGGGATGGACCTCTGCTGCTGCCTGTCCCAGGGATTCACCCACACACAGCTCTCTGAGACAGAGGAGAGGATGGAGGAGCAGACAGAGGTAAGAGGAGGGGAGATGGAGAAGTTTTCCAGTTTGGAAAGTTGTTTTAAAGCTAAAAAATTGAAAACTAAAATCCCCCACTGGGAAACCCCTTGGAGGGTACCACAAAGCAAGGCTGAGTAGTTTCTTTGGATCCTGTGGAATTTAACACAGATTTGTCATCTAAGTGTCAAACCCACTAGAAATGTCTCACTCTCTATTAATAGTTTCATAGATTTCAGAGATTTTCCAGCTCAAAAAGACCATTCTGTTCATCTCTTCTTGCATAAATTGGGCTATTCCTGTATCAAGCCATCCACACCGGCCAAACAGAAGCTTATCTTTCCAAAGGATCTCCGCTGAGATTTAAACGCTTCCAGGCACAGAGAATCCATCATGTACTTGGTGAATTTTTGCAGGGGCTAATTGCTCTCACAATTAACTGTGTCTTTCTGATATTAAGCCTTCCAGCTGCTGCCTTTGATCCTGCAGACAGGGATTCAGCCAGGTTAAAAAGCTCTTAATCATGAGGTTCCCTGTCTAGGGACTTGTTCACTTCAGCAGCTTTTAGTCTATGGTCTGCTGACCTGTGGCACCTTTCTCAAAGGGCTTTGACAAGGAGCCCGGGAGCAGCTGGCATGTCAGGAAGCTTCAATTACTTGTACACGAGTCACTACCAGAAGAATACCAGAGGTCTGGTGGAGGGAAGGAGTTGAAACTGTTGGTTTGTGGGTCTTTGGAGAAGCAGAAATGGGATGTGGTTGTGGCAGTGTCTGCACCCATGTGTGGGAAGGTGTGGGAGCAGTGAGGAGCTGCTGCTGGAGCGGGTGGAGGTGGCACAGTGCTGGAGTGCTCCTCCTTGCTATTTTCCAGAGAATCAGCTACAGAGAGTTGTGCCAAACCTCATAATTAAGAGCCGGTAAAACCTTCCCCTTGCTGCAATGGCTTTTCCATGTGGCTTCTTATGCCTGCACCCCAAGAAGCTGGTTTAGAAGTGTTGTTGGGACTGGGACATTTTGATGAGGTGTTGCTTTCACACCCCACTGCTTGGGAAGCCCAAACTGCCTCCAAGACCTGGAGGGACACAGCTACTGAGCTAACCAGGGACACCTCTGCAGCATCCATGACCTGGCTCCCAAAGTGGGGTGAATGCTGGTCCCGGACCTCCTGGGTGCCCAGCTCTGTCCTGAGGGGTCCAAGGACAGGGCTCGAGCCTGTGGACAGGAAGGAGGACACACTCCTAGTGCAGAATTATTCTTCAGGCTTGTGCTGGTTCTGCCCGGAGATAATTCATCATGAGACAAGTGTTTCTTCTGCACTGGGCTGTATTGTGCAGTGATTGTCCTTGGAGCCTAAGTAGCTTGGATGTGTGACTCCAGCCTCAACAGTAAATGAATGCAGCTATGGAACTGCTGCAGTGGAACTGCTCAGCCGATGGTTTGATGTAGCAGCTATATTTTCTGCAAATGAAAACATATTCCACTATCTGTTCTGCCAGCTCAATGCTCTGATTCATGCAAACCTGCACATGGCCTGTACTTAATAAGTGATAACAACATCATGCATTAATTTAGTTAAATTTTGTGAGACAACAGCTCAATAGGCATGTTCAGTGCACAGATGATGACAGAAATCTGTACTTTTCAAAAAGAGCAGCAAATCTAATCTGTCCTTTCTGGTGGTGAACTTCATGAGTTGCACAATCTCCAAATGCTCTTTAGTCATTAACCCTAATTACTGGAGCTAGTTACACACACATTTACATTTGCAACAGGGAAAGCAAGAAATCTAGATATTTGCATAAGTGTGTAGTGATTTTATTCACCCTTCTTCTTCCTGCAGAGTGCGATGTGATCTGAAAGTAAGAAAGTCCAAGAGGCCTCGCATGTGTGATGTACCCTGGTTTCCGACTGCCAAGCAGGTATGAGCTGTGAAGCTTGGTTTCAGTAATGAAGCATTTTCTCTTGGTTTATTAAGAGCAGGTTAGAGGTGATGTGATAATGGTCTGGAAGTACCTACATCCAGGGGGAGCTTCTGGGAGGCTCTTTAATCTCTCAGACAAGAGCATCGTGAGACTGGAGAGTTAACCAGTAATAAGGTTAAAGGTATGGCATGCAATGCGAGTCTAATTAGCCAGAGGAGCAGCTCGCCAAGGGTGATGTGTGCTGCTTTCATCCAGCCCTTGGAAAAGTGACTCAGAACTGCTAGTGGGATCTTTAGGGGAGCTCCAGGAAGCAGCTCCCCCTGCCTGCCCTCAGTGAGCCATCCAGGCAGAGTGATTGCATTTATCCAGGCTTGCAGGCGGGACTGGATTGTTGTGTATTTGTCCCAGGGTTTTGGACAATTGCTTTCTTTCCAGCTTACTGTTTGATGTGTGGTTCACAACAGTTCCTGGGAATTTATGATAGCCCGGGAAGCGCTGGTGAGTCAGGAGGCAGGCAGTCATTAATTCCCAGTAATGCCGTGGACTGAGTTCATTACTGTTATCAGAAGATGAAATGATGTGAAAAGCAGATTTATTGGTGTTTCTCAAGCTGGTGCAGTTTGCCTTTGGAAGACACGGTGCTCGGGGGAAAAGCAGTGCCAGGACATTGGCATGCGAGGAGCCTGAATCCTCTTGCAGCAGTTTGTTCAACGCAGAGCTGTTTGCTGTGTGTTTGAAGCAAGAGGTTGTATCAAGGTCACTCCATTGAGATTCAGCTTTGCCGTCTCTGTGAAAGGAGAGCTCTCGCTCTCACTGTCCTCATAGGTCTTTCCTCACTCCCCTCCACACGTAAAAGGCAGGTCTTGCAAGCTCTTGCACGGACCATAAAAGGTTTGCAGAATGGGACTCTTACAAAGTGTCCTGCTATAAAAGGCTGCTCTGAATCAGAAATTGCATCTGTTCCAGAAACTGTCTGTGTCTTTCTCCCATCCTCTCTCCGGGTTCAATCCTTCCCTCTGTTTCATTGCCAGGAGGGCAGTTCGGTGGTTGAAGAGATGATTCAGGGCTGTTCTTGCCATACCAGACCCTACAGGCTGCCGAGGAGGAAATGGAAATGTACCCATTTGAAAAGCATTTAGCAGATTACAATCACATTAATCTGTCAGTTGCCATAAAACCTTCAGGAGCCATCTTCACAGAGCGCTTCTCTTCTCTTCTTTAGTGTCACATGGAGGGTGCATGGCTGGTGAAACCGGAACCGTTTCCCACTGCCCTCCCAGTTCATGCAGGAGCAACAATGCCATTTAATTCCTCTGCTCTGTGTGCTGTCACACTGGGCTTGGGAGGTCAATCTTGGTTTGAATTTCATTCCTTCCCAGCAACCTATTGCAGGTGGAGTGTGTCGTGGTCACCCTCCCATCCCCAGTTAGTGCCCTGGTGATGCCACAAGCAGCCCGTAATGGACTGAGACCCAGGAGGGCAGTGGGGTTGTTCTTACTGTGATGTGGGACGTGGGCTAATTCAAGCACTGAAGGAGAGACAAAAGCCCCCATGCAGGCAGGAGGCTGAGCAAACAGAGACACTGATCGCTGGAAAGTTTTACGAGGATAATAAAAACCATCATAATAAATGGCCATGAATATTTCATGGAGGGTGTAGCACTGGTGTGATGTATCATAGAGGAGTGATGGGGTTTTTCAGCATTCGGATGCAAATGGGGAATGTGTTCTATATTTTGCAGGTTTCTCCCCAGACGCACTATGTTTTCTATAAAGTAGATTGACTGGGAGTTTTTGAGATGAGAAACTAATTCAGGGCTCTGGTTAGAGTAAAAAAGAAAGAACAGGCTGTATCAGAGGATTGTTAGTGCTAAAGATGAAAAAACCCCACGCAGATCAAGTAGCCCATTTCCCGAAGTGTTGGGGGAAGCGAGGTAGGAGTTACCTAAGAGAAATCATGTGCTGTGCTGTCCTTGGAGCTGGGAGCTGAATTCTATCAGGTAACAGCAGCCCTTCCATGCTGGGGACTTTGAAACATGGGGTAGCTGTGGCACAGTGCAGCCACTGGTACCCAGGAAACGAGGTGCAAGCTTGGAGCCGAGTGCTCATTCCTCACTTGCTGCTCGGTGGCAGAGGTTTGAGGTTGCCTGGGACAAGCAGACAGCAAAGAATCCCCTTTCTGAAGGGGATCAGAGTTTCTGAGTTTCACCCAGACTTGTGTACTAGGTTTGCTGTGGCTCAAAGGCAAAAGCTGGCAAGATGACTGGCCTAATGCCTTCATCTGAACATGTTCCTCTGCTTGTTTTCCCATTACCAAGGCGGGATGGGGAGCACTCTTATCGCCAAGTGAAGCATTGCTGAGGAGGACCTGCAGATATGCACCTCATAACAGTAAGATCCAACAAACTACCAGCTACTGCCATACTCAAAGCCTGCTTTGCCACCCAGGATGGGGTGAGGAGCATCCCTCCTACCTCCTCTGTCTGTGGAGAGCTCCTCCATCTTTGCAGGGACACCAGGACAGATACCCCACCACAGACTATTTCTCTTCTCTGCTTTGCAAGTTGCCGGTGAGCCCACAGTGATTCCTTTAGATGTTTCAGCTCCTCCTTGTGATGCTGCTGAACTGATGGCACCAGTGACTCTTACCCTGAGTGCTTGTTCCCAAAACGGTTGCTCTATGTTTTCGCCCTCCATGCTGTATTGGTGGGCTTGGATGGCCCAGGGCCTTGCTGCTTATTGCCTTTTCAGGGGCTTGTTCCAGCTGCCTGACCGACCACCACAACCAAAGTCTCCTCTGCCCCATTTTAATTTCACTCCTGACTACTGTGGCCGGGACACAGGACCCACATGCAGGTGTGGATGATGCTCATGAGAGCGCTGTTTTCACCAACACGCCAATGAATAAACAGGTCACAGGCATTCGCAGAGCTGGTGTGTTCAACCAGATGGCATCTCAGTGGAGTTGGGCCCATCAAACTGCAAGTACCTGTTAAGAAAAGATTAAAAAAGGGGGGGGGGAAATAGCAAAAAATGCACTTGTTTTTGAAGTCTTGCCTGGATGATGTTGTGAGCTAATTTTTCCCAAATTGGATGTTGTCTGTTGATGAAAACTCTCCCTCAAAGGTGTTAAGCTCACGTGCTGGATCAGAAGTACTTCTTCTTGGAGAGTGCTGGTGAGATCATGCCTTCATCAGCCAAAAGGGGTCTGAATGTAAACGTGCTTTACTACAAAGCAGTCATTACATTTCTCTTTAGGATTGAAATGAACATTTCCTCCGTATTTCAGCTGTGCTGAACTGGCTTTGCAAATACCCCTCCAGGCATTTGCTTAGGAACTGGTGAAATTACCCTGCCTAATGGCCTCCAGAAGTTAAGTTACCCAAGCAGAAACTGTGCCACGGAGGTCCCAGGAGCTGCATGAAGCGAACGGCACGTTGGTTTGTTTGCCAGTCTCAAGGTAGCAGCTGAAGCATAAATGGGGGATAGAAAAGGGCTTAATATGCTCACACTCTTTGTTGTTTTGGTTTGGGCTCTTCTTGCCCATTAACTTGTCACTGCTCCTCCTGGAAAACGTGTGGATGGGAGAAGCAGCGTTTGTCCGTTTGTTCCATCTGCTCTGCTAACACCTCGGGTCAGGAGGGCTGGGGCTGCCACCAGCAAGTCCCATGCTGAGTGACCAAGGGCAGTGGCTGGGGACTGGGTTAGCTGTGCATGGGAGACCCTTCCGCCACCTCTCTGACTGCAGCACCCTGTAGCAGAAGAGCCTCATGCTTCTTGCTTGCTTAAAGACAGGAGTCATCCGGCATCGGAGCCAGGAAGGATGAATCCCAGTTAGCTGTTCTGTGCGGTGTTCCCCTCCTGTGGGAACTGGTGGGATTAAATCTACAGATATTAACCATACAAATGCCTGTCAGATGGAATGACAGATTTGGCTGTGGGTGTCCTCCTCCCAGCTCGCTGCTGGAAGAGAGGAAGAGCTCTCACCGGGGTGAGCATGTACTCAGGTTTCCTTTGTTATGGTTGAATTTAGCTGCCATAAAGTGTAATGACAAAGACAGCCTGGATCAGCTTCAAAATAGCTGGCAGAGCTCCAGGTAGTATTTTCTACAACATTTGAATCAAATCAGACAAAAGGTTTCTCAATTAAATTCCTCCAAGTACAGAGTTATAGTTAGGAGCTCATGGGAGTACTTACATGTTCTGGTTTGTCACTTGGAAAGACATTAGGGAAGAGAAAAAGGAACACTGGTAACCAACATTTTGTAATCAGCTGCAAAGCAGTTACAGAGGATTCACCCCTGCTAATATCAGGGTCCAGCATTGGTGTCACCCCCTTCCCCTTCATGGGGCTCCTCTCACTTCCTCCAAAGCAGAAGCACAGCTCCACACCCAAGCATCATTTCATCAAGGTCTGTCTCCCTGGGAGCTCCACCATCAAACATATGTACCTTGTCCTGCATTGCTTTGCCCCGATAACTCTGAGTTATTGCAGATAACTCTCAGATTTACTCTCCTCATGTTTACAGGGACTAGCTGTAAAAGGAGACATCTTTTTTACTTGTCCTGTGCTAAGCAGAAATGAAGCACTTCCCTTCTGAAAGTATTTTAAGATGAAATAATTAACAGGCAGGAAAACAACCACCAGTTTGGAGCCTTGCGAAGCTGTTTATGCTTCCCACAGGACCTTTCCTCTCTCTCATCCCATTTCTCCTGCTTCCCTTGCAGTTGATGGCCCTGAGCTGGTACATCACATTTGGGCCTGTGCCTCACTCTGCACGTAAGTAGTGGTGTGATCCTGTGGAATAAATGTGTGTGATGAGAGCCTGCTCCCTGCCCTCTGCTGCATCGCCCCCAGCCTTGTGAGCACTCAGCTCGTAGGTTTATTATTTATCTTGGTGAGCTGTGTTCAAACCTGACAACCTGACTTCATGCCCCTGAATTACTGCACCAAATCTGTGCGTAAGGACCTGAGCTGCAGCAGTGACTGATATGAATAGGTCTGCCTGCAGCTAAAAATAGAAAGCACAGGGCAGGCTTCCTGGCAGAGCTGTAGTAACTTCTAATAGAAGGTGGCTCGGCAGCGGCAGCAGTTCCCATGGCAAAGCTTCCTCTGATGCAGTGAGGAACGCTGTAGTATGTGCTCAAGCCAATATTAGACAACAGAGATTCCTTGTGCAAACTGACTTGTGAGGCACAAAGGCCAATATTGAGTTTTGAAGTTTATTTCTCCCCAGTACGGGGTGCCCTGCCCTGGAGAAATCACTCCTTGGCTCTGTATTTCTCCGTGCCTCAGTTTCCCCTCTGTGGGGGGTGTGGGTGCTGCGGTGGGTGCATTTTAGCTGCATGGTTTTCTTGGTTGCTCTGCCACAGGGAATGATGCAGCACCCGGGCAGATCTGCAGACCCCAGCCCACTCCCCTGTGAGCCTGTTCTGCTCCATGGCTCCCCCCTGTGCTTTTATTCCTTCTTCTCCAAATCAGTGTTTGTTCACTCCTCCATTCCCAAGCCCAGCAGGAAGATGCGCTTTCTCAGCCCCAGATATTGCCCTATGGTCTTGCTTGCAATGAGGTGTTTCCTTCCTTGCAAAGCCAGACATATCTGTTGTAATTCTGTAAATCCTCTGCATCATGGGAAGTTATTTTTCTGTTCATTAGAGCTTATTTGCTGTGAAAATCATCCATCTCTCCCCAAACTCCCCCAGAGTGCTCGTGCCATCAGTCATGACAGTGGTTCATCACAGTGATGCTAATTGCAGTGAGTGGCTCATTGTCCCCCATGCTGGAACATATGGTCTCCTGCCTAAACCGTGCCCCATGCAAAGGCTTCTGCATGAGGAGCAGCTGTGCAAAGGCTTAGTGGATCTCCCTAGGGTCAGTGGGTCAGTCAAGTGTATTATCCACAAGGAAGAGCACGAGAGAACTGCGTGGCAAGACCAGGCAGCAGAAGAGCAGGGAGGGCTCTCGGGAGCATCGCTGTGGTCCAAGCACAGCTCTCCTCCTTGCCCAGGAGCAACGGTGCTGACATGCAGCTGCCTCTGGGGTAGAGGGTAGCAGCAGGACAGTGTGAGCAGGGGGCTGAGGGATGCAGGTTGAGGTCTTGGCTGCTGCTGGGCTCAGCTGTGTGTTTGTACAGTAAGAAACTGCTGTGATCTTTTCACCCTAGGCAGAACACTGCTCCTGCGTCAAACTGAGAAGCCCTTGGGGCTGGACTTGGTTCCTTTGGAGCTGAAGGGAGCTGTCAGGTGGGGGAGAGTTCTTGGAGCTACTACATAGACCACAGGGCACCTTCACCTATAATAGCACTTAGCACCTCTATCAGCATAAGTGTAAAGGAGTGCTGGCACCCTCTTGGCATGCCCCTCAGCTCGCTGGTGCTGCAGTAGGGTAGCACAAGTCTGAGGCTGCCCTGGTCTGCCTGCGCCTCATCCTGCCACCTCCCTGGGGAGGAGACAGGAAAGCAAGAGGGTGTAATCTTTATTTCAAGGCAGAGCTCACCAGGGACAAGCAATCCAGCTTTTGGGCAAATGGGTTGCATAGGACAGACTGCCATCACTTTCTTGTTCTGCTCTTTCCCCCCTCCCCAGGTAAATTTTGGCTGGCTGTAGTAAGGAGGTTATCCCTGGGGCTTTTTATGTGGTGAAGTTGCTGGATGAGGCCTGACTGTAGCTCTTACCTCAGCATGTCTGTGGTGTGGAAGTGAGCAGCCCCAGAGCATTGCGGATGCCATGGGCATGCAGGGGAAGGAAAGGGCTGCCAGGGCAGGCTGCAGAGATTAGGGGTGTGCTGTGGGTAAAGACAGCTCTTTACTTGGGATGGGAGTGCTCCACACCTTTGCTCTCCTGTTCCCCTGGTTTCTGTCCTGTTCCACAGAGCTTCTGGGGAGACCCAGGACTGTTGCTTTCCTGATGCAAACAGAGGCTTTGCTGTGTGAGCATAAAGTCCTCCTGTAGGAAGGCTATTGCTTGGTGTTGTGTTCGTGGTCCATCATCTGATGCTGTCCCTGCTGCATACAGATGGAAAGCAGATGGAGATGTGCTTGTGGCTGCCCATGTGCTCTGGTCACTCTCGAATCCATCCCTAGGGCAGCAGCTCTCCCCAGAGCCCCTGCTTCGGGAGGCAGCTGATGGGTAAGAGCAGAGTCCAGCCCTGGCAGAGGGGACCTTCCCCATTCACTGCCTAGAAGGTCTGGCAGTGTCCATAGGGCATGTTTTGATGCTGCTAGAGCTCAGGCATGCTGTTGAATGAGTCTTACTTGATTTGCTGTGATAATGGCTTTAGGACTGTGGTGTGACAGATGCACTGCTCCTTTTTGAACTAACTGAATTTTGGTCCAGGCAAGTAGGCCTAACCAAAGTTAATCCTATTGTGTGGGGCTATCAGGGAGAACTCAGCACCAGACTCCCCAGAAAACCCTGTTTGGCTGGAGGCTGGGCTGATAAGTGGCCAAAACTGCATTAACACGGCAGAAAATCTGACTAAAATCAATCACTTTACGCTATTAATATCTGCAGCCATCAGGGTCTGTTGAGCTCTCCATCCACAGCAGCCGGCTGCACGGTGGTGATCTCCCCTGGAGCAGGGACACCTCCCAGGGTTACCCCCCGAGGATGAGACATCCCTTACCTGACAGCAGACATCGATGCGTTGGTAAGTGGCATTGTTTTTCATGTATGTAACGTTAAAGATACGTAGGGTAAGTTTAAGTGATTATCTTTGTACCCCATACTGACTGTAAGTATAGTAAATAGTATTGGCTGCCAACCCATCTGTACTTACTACATATTTTACATACATGAATTTACTGATTAGAACTCAATAAGCTAACTACCAGCTCAGATCTGAGTGATCTCTGACTCTGCGACACTGTTGGTATTCATTGAGTTGGAGGTGCACTGTGGTATGTTTTCTTCATTTCTGCTCTGCTTTTTCCCTCTCTGAGATCCTGCAGCCTCTGTTGGTTCAGCTCACAGGGAGTTTTCCAGCTTGCCTTAAGTAGGACGGGGTTCATTTTTATTCTGGGGTCAGTGTTAGCTCCCCTGTCCCATCCTAGCTAAGAGAGGGCACTAAGAGGTTTCCAATGCTAAAACAGTGCAAAAGCTGGCATGGCACTGATTCTACCTGGTGTCTTCAAGGGCTGGAATAATAATGGGAGGGATGGGCTGTGAGATGGAGAGCCGCTTACAGATGGAAGGTGATGGAGATGGAGATGCTGCTGTTGCTGCATCTTGCAGCTGGGTTAGGATATATGCTGGTCGTGCATGTATGGTCAGTTCAAAGAAGTGCTGCTATGGTGGGACTTAAAAGTGACATCTAAGGGATGGCCATGAAGTGTCTAGGGGGAAACTAGACTTTAAATAGCTGCAAAGATAACCAAGAGCTGGGAGCTGAGCCCAGTTACCTGTATGTGCAGATCAGCATTGAATTAGATGGAGGCCTGGCTGATTGCAGGGAGCTGATCATACTAGCTGAATACTTGTCCCACTGCATCATCTCTTCCAGAATGGAGAAAAACAGCTGAACAAATGGACATGTGCAGGTGATCTGCAGTTCAGGGACTTCCTTTTTGTCTTGTGAGTTTTGGCATGGTTTTGTTTTATTTTTTACTGCTGAGCTCTGAAGAGATTTGGATGGTTGACTCTCCCCAGCCTGCTGGCCTTGGCAAGGAGACTTTAGCTTCTCAGCACTGAATAAGACAACTGTGCAAGCATGAGTGTTTCAGCCAGCTTGGACATAGAGCTGATTTATTACTCAATAGAGCCATTGAGGAACTGGAAATTGGATGTGATTTGTACTCAGGGCCAGCGCTGGCTTGCTGGGATGAATTCTGTTCAAGGCATCACCTGTGACTGCAACCTTCCCTCCCCTTCCCTTCCAGAGCAGTGATACTGAAGGGATTTACAGTGACCCCCTATCCCCATGGTGAGCCCAGCTGACAGTGGGATCCCCACTGCTACTCCCCCTTTTTCTTCTCTCTGCCCACATAGGATTAGCCAGCCCAGATCTAATCTCTTCATCCCTACTGAACTGCTGAGAAACCCTGCACTGGCTGCTTTCGGGCCAAAAAAAAAAGCTCTTTGCTAATTCACAAAACTGAGGGGGAAAAAAAAGAAACTAGGGAGAATAATTGCCTGATTCCCAGCATCCTCGATGGCAGCTCTTAAGCAATTACAGGGACTCAGCAACACCCGGATCGCAGCATGCTCTCGGAGATTAACCGTCTGCTCAGCTGGCAATTAGAGCTGGTTAAATGGGAAGCTGCCACTTACCTTTGACTTTGTAGTGGCTGTTTTCACTTCTCCAAGTCAGGCTCCAGGTACTGAAGGGAGGGTGTGAATAGCTGTGGGGAAGGATTAAGCGTGAGCTGCCTTTCCTTTGCTGGGGGACAAGGTTGTGAACAGGGTGGCTGGAAGGGAACAAAAGCTGTGCTCTGTTTTCTGTGTTAGTCATCATCCGCTGTCCCACTCCCTGCTTCTTCTGTCAACCTGGAGAGCACAGGCTGCTCCCTGGTCCCGTGTTTCCTCCTGTTCTAACTTTCCCTCCATCTTTGTTTGAGACTTTGGGAAATGACTTAACTTGCTGATTCCATCTCTGAAAACACCAGTGCTGGGTGTTTATCTGCTGTTCTTACTTGCACAGGAGAAACACCGAGCTGAAAGACACAGGTTCGCTTCTCTGCTCAGGCTCAGACCTCCTGTGAGATCCTGCTCGGGTCAGTAGGGTGCACTTCACGGTTTCTTTGCTACCAGAAAGGTTTATGATGTTCCTGCCTCTTGTGCTGTGGTGCATCAGAGGACCTGAACGATAAATAATCCTTTAGCCTCAATTGCTTCAGTGGCTGGTGTGTTGCTTCAGTGCTTCCTGTAGACCTGCTGGCCCAGCTGAGAGTGTGGCAGTCTCTCATCTCTGGTGTCCCCAGAGCTCTGTGAGGTTTAGTGCTGTATTGACTCTTGCCCGGGTCCCTTGGTGGGGTTGAGGACCTCACATAATGACAATGGAAGGAAAGGACTGGAGCACAGAGGCCAAGACAAATCCCTGCTGGTCCGCGGCAGCCCTGTTTGCATCCCGTGGGCACTCAGAGGCTTGGTATGGCTCAGGTTGGTTGACTTTGCTGCGAGTGTGGTGCAATGCAGATTGAACAGCCACCCCAGTCCTCCTCCTAGGGAAAGCCATGCAGCCACCTGCTTTTCCTTGGCTATAAAGCATGCTGGCATGAAGGGTGCTGGCCACCAGTACATGGAGCCACAGCAGGAGCTGGTGCCTCTCTCCTTGGGCTCAGCAGGAGCCTCACGCTTTGGAATTAGTTCCAGTTTGCATCTTGCCATGAGTTTCTAGGCCAGCTGTCCTCCTTCATTATTCTCACACTACCTCTTTATCTCATCTGCCCCCTCTTCTTCCCGTTTCCCTCCTCCTGGTCGCCTGTCCATTGCTGAGCTCTTGCCCGCCAGCAAAAACAAGCCTCAGCGGTGGAGCATGACAGACCCTGCTGAAGGCACATCGGGCCCGACAGCCGAGCCCGAGTCAGCAAAGCTGGTCCCTGATTGCTGTTCCCCAGCATCCAGCTGGGAGGAAGCTTCCCATTGAGGGAAGCCCTTCTACCGCGAGCACCTTGAGCGCATCCGCAACCCTGCCGGTGCCTGTTCAGCTGCAGGTAGGAAGGCAGTTGCCATCTCCTCTACCTGTGTGGTGTGCTCAGGCCAGATCCTTCCCTACCATGCTCCCTCCACAGCCCAATGCTGACAGATTGAGGGGCAGATCCAAGGCGGTGCTGGCTCCAGCAGACACTATAATGCAGATCATTCTACCTGGAAGTCCTTGATTATGGTCTTTTGCACCTCTAAACATGGCCTTAGTGGTAACAGCACAACTTGTTTGCACACGAATGACAATAATAATAATAACATTCTTCTGTTCTGGGCATCATGTTTTCAGAGACTTCAGCTGGAGGGTTGAGATTGAGGAGTTTGGGGCCATGTTGAGATGAAATAGCCCTGGTTGTCCGACCCGGGGTGGTTGTGGATATGAGGCAGAGCCCAGGGACCCATCATCTGGCCAACCATAAGGAATAATAATAATCTGTAGGTGCAGGTGCTGTAAATACAGCCTTTGCAGCACTCTGCTTTAAGTTACTCCTTGCTTTACTTCTGCTGAACTCCAGCCACCATGCACAGCCATGAACTAAACTGCAGGGACCCTTCAGTTAAAGGAGGACCATGGAAATAGATGCAGTAAACCCTGTCCCAAAATATCCCGTGTTTAATTTTGCTCCCTCTTATCCCACACACCAGCTCTAACCCACAGCAGAGCTCTCATATGAAATCAGAGATGCTCATCAGAAGCAGCCTGCTGCTTCAGAGATGTGCTTTTAAGGCCTGGAGAGGAAACCAACTCTTCATTGCCACAGCTGTAGGACACAGATGTGCTGAGGCCTGGCCCTTTCCAGGGGCATGTTGTGCCTGTTAGAGCTGTGCTTTTGGGAAGCTTTGGGCTTGTATGTGTATTGTCTGCAAAGAGAAACCTCAGCATACACAGGATCCCAGGGGAGGTCCAGGGGGCTGATTTAGGTGACACCTTGTATGAGACCTTGTAGTACAGGTGACTTACAAGCTTCAACCCTCTGGGACAAGGCTGTGCAAACCCGTAACTGTGCCTCCAGATGTGCAGAACATCATCAACCCCTCTGGCATTATGAAATTGACATTGAATTAAACTTCCCTAGTCACACTCCCTCCTTATTCGTCATTCTCGCACTGTCAGACTTTGTCAGGAACCTCCTGACAAGATTTTGGGGTAAAGGCAAAAAAAATATCAAGTAGTTAAACGCCTTTTAACTTCTAGAGGCAACAGGAAGGAGGCAGAGCCTTCAGTGTCTTGTTCAGCTCAGCAGCCAGAGCAGTTCCACATGGCTCAGCACAGCTGGAGCACTAAGAGCCACATCTGCAGTGCCTTGGAGCAGGGAGGGTGAGGAGAGCTCTTGACGCATTTGGTGTTACGAATTGTCCATCAGGAAAAGGACAGACAAAGCCAACAAGATCTGCAGGGGAAGCAGACCTCATTCTGCTGTACTTAATGTAGCAGGGCTGCTAGAGCAGAAAACATGGTAACTGTGTCCCTGCCTCCCAAACTAGAATTACATTTGGGGTCTGATGTTCCCCTGGAGAGGGTTGGGGCTTGGGAAGGAGGATTTCCTGGCCCATGTATGCTGAGATCCACAGTCCAAATCCAGGAGCCCTTGCTAGTCCAACACTGACCTCTCATTAGAGTTTAGACTTCTTACCACTAAGCTGAAGACTGCTTTGGACTCTAGTCCCCCAGATCTTGCCTTGGTCTGAGGCCCACAAAGCCTCCCCCAGATAAAACAAAGCATGGAGGTCCAGGCAGGGTGGCTGTAGGTGGGTTGCCTGCTGCTGTGTGGCTTTTCCCACCAGGCTGCAGTACTGTCTTCATGGAATGGGCAGAAAATCAACACACCTGAAGTGCAGGTGAGACTACAGGTATAACAGGGAACGTCTTTGTAGTGGCGGTGGCCACACATAGTTTTGTGGAACTCATTATCAGCAAGTCCTTAGGTAAAACTGGAACTGCAGTGTACTGCTCCACTGGGCAAACTGCCTGGTGCTCTCCTTGCTCTTACCTGGGATGCAAAACTCAGGGGAAGAAAATCAATACAGTGCAATACAGAAGGCAGCAGCTGGATCTTCTTGTTGATGGAGGTAGTGCAGTGTCCAGTTCCATCACCAGAAAGTAGGCTGAGTGCACCAATGCAGACATCATTTTGCAGGCCACTTGCACATGTTGGGTGGGGGTATTTAAGTGTTATTTTTTAGACAGCCAAACTTCTGCAGAGAGAGGGGGAAGATTTAATTTTAGCAAGGGACTGCAGAGGCTGTGGGTAACTGCACTGCGCTGCGCTTGTAAAGGGATTAAAAGGGGATAGTAACCCTAGGGTTAAAAAGAGGTTAGTAACCTCTAGCAGGATTAGACAGAGTATGGAAAGGAGAACCCCGAGTTTGGATTAAAGATGTTTAAAAGTCTTTTGTATCAGCAAGCTCTTTTCTCTGAGGGAGATTAGGAGTGCAGCTTCTCCCAGCCACTCTGTTAATCTGGTCTCCATAGAAACAGGATGATGTTAGTGATGACGCTCTCCCCTAAATGGCTGCTCAGCAGCCTTGTTAAAGGCGGAGAATAGCTTTAGTTTGTCACCCGAATCTGGTTTTCTTGTCCCCTGTCAATTTGGGACAGTTGCTCCTGGGGAATTTCTGCTGCTCGTTTTGTGCTGGTGGAACCTGCACTAGTGCCCCCACGCACTGGGTGTTTTGCTGAAGACTTCATAGGCTCAAGTCTTCGCACCTCACTCAGCCAGCCCAGAAAAGCCACAGACATTTACACAGTCATGATTTTACTGGTGCTCCTGAATGGGACAGGCTATGGTTCTTTTAAATGTGGCAGAGCTGTATGGCTCTTACCCTCCAACATTGCCTGGTGTGACCAGGGCACCTCCTTATTAGGGGGCCATATTCAGGAGATCTCCAAGGTCTGCTGCAGTGACCACTCTTGGATGTTACAATGCAGCCTATGAACAAGGCATCGAGCAAGAAGTCAGGAAACTTGCTTCGTCCTAAAGCAAATCCAGCCTTGCAACTTCCAGCCAACAGTAATCACCAAGGCAGACCTTGTGCAGCTTTGCTCTGTGCCTGTCTGTGCTGGAGACAGAAGAAATGGCTGTCCCAGAGATTCATCCCAAATGCTGACCAGCCTGGCCTCTAAATGCAAACTGGAGGCTCTAATGTCGCCATCTAGGCTGAGGGTGAAACGGTGGGAGGCTTGTAAACGTTCCCTGCATCTTTCTAAATCCCTTTTCATCCTGAGTCACATGCGGAAGGAGCGTGGGTGAGAGCGAGTAGGCAGGGAGAGAGAGGGATGGTAGGGCTGCGTGAATTTGGATATGCACATCAGCTATCAAACATAGTGCAAAATTGCTGTGAAAGCAAGGGAAAAAGATAAATTTCATGTCACAGTCTTCAGATGATGAGCTACTGCTGTTCCTGTTTTCTGTGTTAGCGGAGTTAAAGTGGCACTTGTTTGTTGAGATGAACAAGGGGTCTTCTGCGCCTCATGTCTCCTCTTCCTAACCCTTCCCTCTAGTTTTCTCTCCGCTGCTCCACAGCTGTGTTTCCCAGAGGATCTCAGCCAGCAGCTGGGGACTGCTGCTACCTTGAGTCCTTTTAGATGAGTCATGGGTTTGGCTAAAGAAAGTTGAAACAAAGCAAACAAAATGAAAATGACCTTTCTGCCTGTCTGACTCCAGCTTCTGCTTCAATAACACGTTACGCCATCAACTAGTTCCACCTAAATTTGGAACCATATACTTAGAAACATCATGGAACCGAAGAGTTAAGGGGAATAGAATAGAATAGAATAGATCAGAATAGAACAGAATAGAATAGAATAGAATAGAATAGAAACTTCATCAGTAGTCTTGTTGGCTTCACTGTGAGCTCAACCCTAAATCAGACCTCAATGATTTTCATCCTGGAGACAACGCCACAGGATCCAAGCTTCCCTCACAGGGCCCCTCACTGTCTTCTTGAGTCCATCTGGAATTGTCCATGGGTGTTTCCAGTAAAACTCATTGCTTTTGCAACCTGTGTGAAACTTTTCACAGAAAACATGTCTAGTCCAAACAGGCACTTCAGGTTTAATATGTAAGTGATGACCTGAACCCACCTACAGCAGCACAGTGCCAGACAGCACCAGGAAGCCTTTTGAAGAGAGGCTCAGCCCTGGTCTGCCTGTGAGTGAGAGAAAGGGCTCTGCACACCCTGACCAGGTGGCCCTTTCCCAGCTAGCGAGCCCTGTGGAAGGGTTCTGTAGCCTCATCTATCATTTAAAGAGTCATCCTGTTCCGCAGAGCAGGCAGCAGCTCCCATGTGGGCTATACCTCAGCAACTGTAACTTGTCCCAGTTTATAAATAAGATGTTTTTCCTTGACTGCCAGATCCCAGTGACATCTACAAGGCAAGCTGTGATCTCTATGGCCTGTGAATCATTGCTGATAACGGTGATCCTGCGGGCTGACTCCTGCCTTCGCCAGCTGTACAGCACCAGAGTTTGTGGATGCACCCAGAGAGAGCTCCCTGGCACTATGGTGAGGGAAATTGTCTCTTCCTTCTGGAGCACAGCCCAGACAGAGATCACCTGGGAGGGATGCTCCTATGGACAGAAGGGTGGTACAAGTCAGCTTTACTGACCCTGGAAGGTATTTGTACCTCCCTGACCCAGCCTTCCCCTCCCTTCACGTTCATGAGTTCCCCTAGCACCAGGGCCAGATTAAGGCTGGATTTTCTCCTTCTTGCCCTCAGAACTCTTCACTGCCTGGCCTGTGTGAAATAGTCTCCAGCAAAAAGGGGAAAACTTTGGCTGGTTTTAGGGTCTCAATATCTTCTCCTGCTCCTCCATCTGGAACATCAGCATCTTGGCCTCCATCTCTGGGATGTTTCCCTGCTCAGTTCAAACTCAGGTAAGTCATCTGCTTGCTCTGTGTGTCAGTGTCTTGTTTTCTGTGGTCATAAGAGCATCGCCTAATAAAGATAGCAACAAAAACTGTGGGCTTAGTGATAGACATCAGCTTCGTCTTGTAGGGAAAGAGACTGGAGCTTGTGCATTTGCTGGGAACAGTGCTCAGATCATGCTGGAGGAGCTGGTTGGTCAGTGTCTTGGGTCCTCTTTCTGCCTCCACTACAAGCATCTGGCACAGCTGATGATGTGTTTAGTTGCTCTGCATCTCCCTTACAGCCAGGATAACAACACCTTGTGGGAGTGAAAGTAGATGTTCATTGGCATTTGTCATCGACTCGGCTGCAAGCACCCTGGGGAGGTCTATAAATAAGTGAGGGGCTGTGATTCAGCAGCCACTAGAGGAGCAGCAGCTGCCACTGTGTCCATTTCACGGTTGCTTCAAAAGCTTAAACTCTTTTTAATTTGGGTTTTTGCATTAAATTTGCAAGAGCCCCTCCACAAGTGGAGCAGGGGCAGGTGATCTGCTGTGCCTCCAGGGAGGGTCGTGTGGAAGTAACCACAGTGGTGATGATGCAGCCCATGAGACTGATGACAGGCTCCACCACAGCACTCTCATTCCTTATTGATATGTACCTGCCTTCATGTTTCCTTCTTTTTATTTGTTAGGGTGGGTTTTCCTGATGTCTGTCACTGCTGGTCGGAGAGAGGCACTGAAAGAAATTGTTTAGATCAGACTTGTGGAGAAGCAACCAGGTATCTGGATGCATTGTCAAGGTGGCAGCCCTTTTACATCTGCAAAGTCACTGATGGGACTCATATGAGACTGAGTGATCTGAGCAAAAAGTACAACCATGTACACCTCGAGGCTCTTAGCAGCAAAATTGCAGCTTGGGTTTAGGCTCAGCTTTGCTTATTTAATTCACCCAGTGCTTTGACACGTTATTGACTGTCATGCTTTTGTAAGGCTGTGTGGGCTTGTGTATGCTGGGACACGATGAAGTGAAAGTCCTTTTCTGTGTGCACTTTGGGGGAAAACAGTGTGTGTATGAAGTTCTGTCAGCTACAGCATCAAAGCAGCTCTGCTCTCCTGTGCCATGTTTATCGTCTGTCCTCTGCTACAATCATCTTAGTGAAGGCCTTGGCTTTGTCTCCACGTGGGAGGGAAGATGAATGTGTGTCCCTTGTTTCAGTGTGTAAAGTCATCCATTTCCCCACTGATGAGAGAGGGAAGATGTTTTGTGGGCAGCAGGAAGGAGAATCACTTGGCCCACGGGAGATGAACTGTAACCGTGAGAGCACACGTGAGACCTGCAATGCCCTAGGAGGTGCTAGGGACTCCATGTGGTCTGAAGAGCAGCAGCACTGAGTTCCACCACTGTCTTAAAACCACCTGAACATCAGTCCCGTGATGTGTTTGTAGCTTGGTGAATGAAGATGTGCTTTATGCCCTAGATGAGAACATGGAGAAAGAGCCACAAAGGCATCACACAGGCTTCTTGCTGAAGCTCAGCCAGTGGGGAGGGAAGAGCTCTCAGCCAGGTCATCCTGCAGCTCTCACCCTTTCTAGTGAAGCCTTATTCCTGGTGGCCACTCAGTCCTTCTGCTTTCAAGTCAACAAGTTACAAAGAAGGTTAAATGCAAAGAGGAGGAGAAAAGACAGGATGATATATTTCTGTGCACACACTCCCTCTCCCTCTTCATTCCTTTGAGCCATTTTTAACCCAAGCTAATTCAGCTGGAAATATTAATAACCCTATAAGGACGCCACCTCCTTGTAATGAAGTGTAAAGGTCACTTCTGCTCAAATCACACAACTCTTTCATTTTGTTCTCTGTGAGGAGCAGCTTCGCTCTTTAATTATTCAGTTTGCTTTTATATTGCAGTCGCTGCTCTCTTGTCTCTAATCTCTGACACTTCCCCATTACGCCAGCCCCCGGGAGGCTGGGTGATGCGGCAGGGTGGATCGCACTGTGGATGCTGTGAGCAGCAGCTGGCACTTGCCTGGGGGAGGAAGGAGAGGCTGGATATGAAGGAGAGAGAATTCTTGGTTTTCAGAGTTACTCCTTTGATGGTGTGGGTCTGATGGTGTTTCTTCAGGGTGTGGGCTTTGTAAAGCATGTTAATTTTGGGCTGAGTTAAGTTCTTGTAAGTGAGGTGCCACTTGATGTGATGGGAAGGAAAGGGGCTGGGACGGAGTTGGGAAATTCCTGTCCTCTGGGCTCACCTGATGGGTGGATGGAGGTAGGAGGCTGTGTATGGGAAGTGACCACTGGCTGTTTGCTGCTCACTGAGTAATGTAGTTGCTTACAAGGTCCTGAGATGAAGCAAAACCTCTGGCATCAGTACAGTATCCTCAGCCCTCAGGTGTCTCTTGGCTCATGATGCCCACAGCCAGGGAGGACAGAGTGAGAAATCACTGCAAATGTGAGCACCCCTGGGACACGCTGTGAGAGTCACCAGCACAGAAACGGGGGATGATTATTCTCTGGGGATGAATTTGGGGTCACATGCAAGTTCTTTGACAGGTGCCCAAGAGAGGTCTGAGGAACAGGGCCAGCAGGATCCCACCATAGCTCCCCATTGTGCCCAGAGAAGCTTTGGTTTAGCAGGACCTCAGGGTTCTTCCCCGCTCTATGCTTTTCCCAGGAAAGCTGCAGCATCTAAACCATGTTATCTCTGCTACCCTCTGGTATGGGAGCAGGTCCCATCACCCTCCACACCAGGCCCTTGTTCACGTACCTGGAGGGCAGTGGGGCCCTGGCTGATGTGGTCCTTTCTCCTTGATGGTGCCACCAGGCTTTGCTTTCTCAAAGGCACAATAGGGAGTCTAAGACCACAGGCAGTGAGGCAAGAGACTGCATGGGAATCTGTGAAGGGTTGGAAGGGGCTATTCCAGTGGCTGAGATGATTATTGCACTAATTATTACTGTAGCATCCTAAATAATTAATAACCATAATTGATTGTATGGACCCAAGAGAGGCAGAAACTTTGGTGGTGGCTGTGACCTCTCCCTACCCCAAGCACTGCTCCCTCCAGAACTCCTCTGCAGTGTTTTATCTCCCTGACTGTTTAAATGACTTGAGCAGTGTGGGCTTTCCTCTGTTTCCCCATGGGACTCCTCATTCTCTGCTCTAACTATAACACTGCAGCAGCTATTAGTGCCCACAAACAAACACAAGTCCTCGGTAGCTGGGATGAGTTAAGGTTTATATAATCATGTGAAGATTTGAAAGCTGAAAAGCCTTTCACTGTGCACTGCATTAATCATTTAAAAGGAGCCTGAGTGATGGGTTTTTCATGTGTGTGTGGCTGGTTTCTTTTTCCCCCACTCCCTTGGACTCCACATGTTTTTGGCTATAACTTGGTGTGTTTAACACCAGCCAAGCCATTGGTAAAGCCAAAATGATTTCTGGACTCATGTTCACATTAATCCAGTGATGGACTTACGCAAGCCATGCACTGTGCTAGTAGTAAAGAAGCAGACCAGGACCTCTGATGAGAACGTGTAAAAGTTTTGCTTGTTAATGTATGACGTATTTAATGGTATAAGAAGTCTCACACAGAACTGGTATGGTCATTTCCAAATTACAGCTGACAACAGAAGCACAGAGACACGAAGCAGCAGTGGCACCAACACATGGGAAGCCTAATGAGCATAGCACTGACCAGCTCTTTGTCAGAGGATGGAGATGTCCTCTTCCAAGCTGTCCTAGTGCCAGGGCTTTGCCCTCTCATTGCCTCTTTTGGACACTCCGCAGGAACAGCAGCATCACAGTTAAGTCAAGCTACCAATTTAAACTTTGAAGCTATTTTCTTTGATGTTGTCTGAAGAGTGGGCTTCAACAGCAGCCATCCTTGATACAACCAGCTTCAGAAGATAACTGTTGTCCATAGCATAACCTGTGTACTAGCATCATCCCTCACTCCCTTCTCTTCTGTGATTGCTCCAGCAGATCATTAACAGCAGTTCAATATGCAGTAGCATAGACCACATCAGGACAGTTTGCTCTGTGTGGAGCTACAAATGTAGCTTAGTTCCAGCTAATGGCCTTATATGACCTCATCTCTACAAAACCCCATCTTAAACATGCACCACTCGTTCAAAATCTCACACAGACATAAAATTCAGAGTTCAAAAGCTGTAACTTTTGTGAGACAGGGGAGGGAAAAAATAGTTCTGAGTTTTTAGGTGAAAATCCAGAAACATTGGACTGTGGCTTTGCAGATGTGATTTCTATGCTGCATTCTATCTGGAGAATACAGTTCAACATCTGCCACCATCCTCCTTCAAACCCCTAAGTATGGCTCATGGTAATGAGATTGAAGGATATCAAAAATTCCTAGAGGAGCTAAGGAAAGATAATCAGGATTAGTGTGCTTACAGTAGGGGAAGAGGCTGAAAGAGTAAGGGGGTGGCTATGGCCAAGGTTGCCAAAATGTATGTCATTGCATTTCCAGAGTCATCATTAAGGCAAATCCAGTCTTCTGGCTGAAGATGTGGAGTGTTTTAATAATGAAGACATTGGGATTACAAACAGAATCTAAGAAAACTAGGGTATGTGCTCAGGTCTATATGTAACAATGCTCTAGGTAAGTCATGTCCTAAACATGTTTGTTTGAAAGCATCTCTGCTGAAATTGATACGGCAGATATTCCTACCCTAACCATATGCTATGATGCCTTCTGGCCCCAGCCAAAGGCATCAATTAAGGAAACAAATGTTGGCTTTATCTCCCGGTCTTGTTTAATACCCCAGATGTCTGGTACAGTACTGTCTTGCTCTTTGGTGTCTGTGCTGCACACTGACAGCCCTCACCTGGATGGAAACACTAAGCTGTGGCATACAGAGGCTGGTGTAGCTGTCTGTAACCTGGGGGAACAGATGGTGCTGCCTGACAAATGGAGACTGTCCCCCCCGCCTTCCCCACTCCTTTCTGCTGCAAATTGAGGCCTTAAAAAGGATTGATGTGGCTAACAACCACCTAGTCTGGGATGACTCTTTGGGGGATTAATGACTAGTCGCTGGGGAAAGGTTTAATGGTCCAAAGAGATCAGCAGTCCCAAGCCAGTTTATTAATCAGCTGGGGCTAAGGCCATTATAGCATAACGACTCAGATTGCTTGGGGGCAAGGGAGGCAAGGGCTCTGCACAGAAACAAACCCAAACAAGCAATGAGATCTCTGCAACCCAATGCAGAAAATCTGTGATTGTCAGAGACTAAGATTTAGCAAGGAAATGCAAAAAGAAAAGGGAGTGATGGGCTTGTTTCCTTTATGCCTGATGCACTGCAACTCACCTCGTTCCCTCCCTGCTGCAGCGGCTCTTGAACAAGCCCATGGGCTTCCAGTCCAGCTTTGTCTGTAGCAGAGACTACTAGACACCACTAAACCCTATGCTGTAGCCTGGACAATTGGGGGCTAATATTGGGAGAGGAAATTTCCTTCTAACACCTTGTTCAGAGATTAAGTTTCTGCCCTGGAGCATGAAATCTGAGATTCTTATTATTTTTATCACAGCAAGTGGAAGTGGAGAAGCTATTCTTATTCATATAAATGTCTAATCCTACTCTGATTCCTCCTGAGCTGTTGCATTTGCTTTGATTACTTTTCCCAGTTATAGCTAAAGTAAATTTAGCAGTTTAATAATCTGCCTTTACAATGCAGCAGTCCCTGAGATGAGGAAAGGAGGCACTGAAGCAGGTCCTCCTATGGACTCTGCTCCATCTCGGGGATCAGGGAAGGTTTCCTGTATCCTGGATGCTCCAGAGAAGCTAGATGCCATTTGTATGGAGGACGGGGCTAGTGTTATTCCTGGACTACCTATCTCTTCAGTTTAGACCCTTTGGGGTTAGTCAATGGCAGGACATCTGAATGCAGCATAGGGATAAAGTTATTTCCCCTGGGGCACAGTGCAAACAAGCACTAGGATTGCTGGTAAAGACCTGCTCCCACGTACCAGAGATCTTTGGAGCAATTCTCAACTGCCTCCATGCAGTAAGACTGGGTAGGAGCCACTGACTTGTTCTGGGCTGGGAAAAAGCTGGTACGGTTGACTTGAGGTCAGTAGGCTCTTTACTTGCTTGAAAGTCAGGTCCCTGTGCTTCATCTTCACAGAGTCTGTTTTAAGCAGCCTACAAAGCGACTGATCTTCTGAGGAGAGCTCTGGCTTTGCTCTAAAATCTGATCACAGTGAGAAACTGTTTCCGTTCTTACACATTTTATATTATTTTTTGAGTTTGTTTTTTTTAATCCATCCGAAGTCATGAACTACATGTGAGAGCAGATGCCTTATCTGCATACATCAGCTGCCTTTGGGGGCAAAACATCTTCTAAACTGATATTCTTCTCTTTCTTGTTCTTCCTGTAAAAATCAGCCATTTCTGCTCTTTTGAGCTGATTCACTCTTGCTTCCCTCTGTAGAACTCCTGGATCTCAGACTGGCCTAAGCTGGTGAAACCAGCATGTCCCATACACTCCAGTGACCCAGCCTGAACAAACACCATGTTTGTTCCTGAAACACTACAGGTCTCTCCTGGCAAAGGGTTTTCTAGAGGCACCGAGACAAACTCCTCCCTGGAGAGGAACCTGGGCAATCATCAGGTAAAAGCTGATTTTAAAGGACACAGTCGGTGGCAAAAAGTATGATTTTGTGTGGATGTGGCTTATGGAATAAACAGGGCAAGCAACGTCCTGTACTGTTGGGTGGTTTCTGCACCTCACTTAATAAAGATTTCCAGTTTGCAAGGGCAGTAGCTTCAATTTGATAAAGCACAGAACAGAAAGGTGGCAAGCAATTCATGGAGTTCCCTTTCTGGAGTGCCATGCCTGGGCCTCACTGCTTTGTATCCATTTTCATCAGTGGGATCTTGTATATGGACTCAGTTTTCCATACTTCTGGATCCCAAGAGTTCCAAAATGAGATGCTTCTATTGCTTTAGCTACTGAAGGGTGAGGATCGATGTGTAGCACGCTGTGAGCTGTGATTCTCAAAGATCAATCAAAACTTCATTATGAGACTCTGTAGCATGGAGCAAAATTTCATGCTACTAGTTGTTTCAGAGGTGACAGTTCTTGGTGGTCTTGCTTTTTGTGGCTATACAGACTCATGTTATTGAGTGTGATAATGACGTTCACATACCAACACATGGATGTATCGCTGAAATGAATCCAATATAAAACCTGCTTGATTCTAATTCTTGCAGACTGAGGGCTGTATTAACTGGGGGAGCTGTGGTAGCCAACAAGTAACTCCCTTACACAAGTCTCTTTGCACTAAGGAGGTGGAGGAACAAATCTTCCTCAGATGATGTATGCTGGCCCTGCTTGGACCTCACCTTAGACTAAATTCTAAGGTTCCCCAGGAGATAAAGAACACATTGAGGAAACCACCATTAAAAATATGCTAAACTGTGTTTCAACCTGCCCAGTTTGCCCGTAATATAAACATATGAACTGGTTCTGAATTTTAAATTCAGGTCCTAAACACTGTAGAAATGTTGGCCACCTAAAGTCCATACGGAATGGTTACCCTATAACCCCTAAACCCAGCAACATGTATTAATGGCTTACGTGAAGTCTCTGTAGCAAACATGTCAGTCTCTTCAGACAGGGAGAAGTGGGTTACTCTGTGAATATCAATGCAGATCAAATAAAACTCATCTCAAGGACAAATGCATTTGTTCTGAAAATTTGGCTAAAGAAATCAGAAATGGTTCTTTAAAATGTATCAGCCTAGAGCAAGTTTTTATCTTCTTTTTGAGCAGTGGAAGTTGGTGATGAAGCCGTCATTTGAAATATGTGGTAGGATACAGCAAAATTACTGTCTTGCAATTTGGACATATGGATCTGAAGATCTGACAAAAATATGCTCTCTGTTCTACAGACATTAGGCTGTTTTCCTTTCATTTGACTTCATATATATGTAAACACCCTGGCTGGTTTTGCACTGATCACGACTGCTTTTGTGTTCTCTTTGATGAATCCACTGTGGTTTATTTTGTTTGGTTTGATGGATTCTTTTGTTGGTTTGTTTGTTGGGGTTTTTTTGGGGGGGTGGGGAAGGGGGTCATGTTGGGCATGATGGGGAGTGTTTCGGGAAAAGGATAGGTATTTTATTACATGCATTTATTGTAACTGCTCCATCAATCTCAGAAAAGCTTGTACAAGGTGCCTAAGTAGAGAGATACAAAGATGCAGTTGCTGGTTTTCTCCTTTACTTCATTTAAAATGAAAGCAAAAGTCTTGCTGTGTTTAAAAATCCTCCCTTCTCTGGAGTGAAGTGATTTATGCCTGCAGCAGGAGTAGGTACCTTCTGGTTCCAGACTGCATGGAACAATCCCAGGCCTATCAGCAACGTTGGAAAGCGAGAGGGAAGATGATGACTCACAAGAAGTTTCCGTGTCTGTTATGATTTTGCTTTGTCGCTTTGTGTTCTCTGGATGGTTTAGGGAGAGTTGCTTTTCCCTCAGCTACAATTTGCTGCCAGATGAATATATTGAGAAGCAGAATGTTGAGAAATCTTGGAAAACTAATGGGAAATGCCTGAATGAGCTCGGCATATTTCTCCACTTGGCCGTTAGGCTTTCATATCCCAGTGGTGTTGGGCCAGGGGCATGCAGGAACTTTGAGATGGTTCCACAAGAGTTGTGTGGTTCCTCTTACTGTTTGGTTTATTATCAAAATAGGACAAGGGGTAATGTTTTTTTAAACCAGAAAAGGGTAGATTCAGACTAGATACAAGGAAGAAATATTCTATGATGAGGGTGGTGAAACACTGGCACAGGTTGCCCAGAGAGGTTGTAGAAGTCTCATCCCTTGAAACATTCAAGGTCAGGTTAGATGGGGGTCTGAGCAACCTGATCTAGTAGATGTCCCTGCTTATTGCAGGGGGAGTTGGAGTAGATGAGCTTTAAAGGTCCCTTCCAACCCAAACTATTCTGTGATTCTACCTGCTTGGCAAAAGCACCAACATATGGTCTTACTCACAGATTTAGTCACCTAGCACTGTATATATTCTTTTGAGGTGTGATAGTTGTAACTCACTGAATTCTTCCTTCAGCCTTTTCTTCTCACACATTGTCTTGACTTCTTCCCTTGAGCTGTTGATCTCTGTTGGACGCTGTTGGGGCTGGCTGAAGCTCTGTGATAGAAGGGTTGGTTAGTGAAGGACAGTTCCTTGAGAGGAGCAGTAGATCTCCATCATGGCAAGGACAACAGCAGGTACCTACCATTTTCAAGATGCTGTAAACTCTTGGGTAGAGATTTCTGTTTTTCTGGCCTGGTGAGTCTCTGCTACCATGTATATTCTTTGAGGCTACTGGGAATTCCTGAGGCAAACATGGGAGAAGAGCCCAGTTCTGCCTTAAAATTTATTTCAGATCTGCCTGAACCTGGTCCTGCTGTCAATATGGTAAAAGACTTTTCCCTTAATGATGGACACAGCTCAAAGCATGGCTGTCAGCAGCCCTCAACTGCATGGTCTTGAAAAGCAGGTTGTAGTGCGAATGTCTGAATTGCTGCCACACATATTTCTTTGACCAGACCTAATGTATTTCTTCAGGAAGAGGGATGTATGCAAGGAAGCTAGTACTCCACTCCTAGATGGGAAGCTTTGCCTCCAGCTCAGCTCTGATTCAGGTAGTGTTTTACCCTGAGGAGATGAAAACACCCAGAGAAGCAGAATAATGTGACATATCTGTGTTTCACCTGGCATTTGGAAAGGGGGGGCATCAGAAAATGTTGTCTTAGGAGGTTTTTCAGGGTCAATAACATAAGAGATGAATATCAGCCCAATGGCAGTCTGGCAATGGCTCAGCCTTTTCCTACAGCCTGTTTTGCCCATGTATGTGACAGGAGTTAATGCAAAGCTGGCTTTCTGTGTTACTGCTACACATGAGGGACCTACCACCTTCCTTAGCCTTTCATGCTGCAGCCTGATGAAGGGCAGGAAGCTTGTGGCAATAGAATAAAAATCATATCCCAGCAGCTTTGAAATGCAAGGCACTACCTTGTTTTTCCATGGATTCTGTGACTGGCCTTGAAAGAGCATGCTGACACCCATCTCTTGTGTCATCTTTTGTCCACAGTGGTTGCTTTCTCTTGGAGCCCTACAGACCTGTTATGGGATATGTATCATCCAGAAACCTCATCCAGGGGTACCCACCATATGCCCTGTAGATTTCATACCGCGTGCAACTTGTATTGATGAGATGGGTCTGTGTCTTGTCCCCTGCTCCTGTACAGCTGGCTAGTGCTTCTTGGACCTGCCAACCATTCAAGTCCAGCAAAGGGTGATCTGATTGCAGAAGAGGTACTGCAGTGTCATTCAGCAGCTGGAGGTAGGAACCTTCTCTCATAGATGACTGGGTGGCTCTGCCATCTGATTTTGGAGCTATCTATCTGCCTTGACATATGGTATCCTGTGCCTCGGTTCAAGAAGGCAGTTAAGAGGCCTGAGTTCTCTCAGATAAATGGCTCAGCTTGGAGCACTGTGGCTTGATGTTCCTGAAGCTGCTAATCCTAATTAACAGCCTTTCTGAGTCCATTTTATACCACTCTAGCAGCCCAAGTGGGCTTTAAAGTGAATAGAAATGACCTCATGGAGAGCTCTCTCTGGAGATGTTGCTATGCCGACCTGGTTACAGCAACTATTAAGGCTTCAGTTGCTCTCCTCCATCCTGCAGTGTTTTATTGTCATACGGGCTCAGATGGTACCAGAAGTGTGGCTGGGACAGATGAGGCCTGGACTTGATTATTTACTTTTTTGAAGATGTGGGGAGTAGGGGAAGAAACAAGAAGAGAGGGGTAAAATCATGCCTGGCAGCCATATAAAGAATAAGCAACAACAACAAAACACAACCAGAAAGATCTGAGATTCCTCGGATGGAAAACTTAGTCAATTTTCTTTTCCACAATCCCTAAAAAAAAACCCAAACCCAACTTCTTTTTCTCCCCCAAACACAGTTCTTTATTGAAGGTCTGCAGGCAATAGGGCATTTCCCCTGGGTACCGGGGTTTCCTCGCCCAGTCTGATGGGAACACTGGGAACCTCGTCATGTTATACCCCAGCCCTTCACAGCAGGTACCTCCTGCCTCTGCTGGGCTGCCAGAAGTTGTGCTGACACCGTTCCTCCAAGAGGAGCCAAAGACATCAGGCTGTCATGGTGTGGCAGTCACCCTGACACAGGCCACCCCCAGTGCACTGAGAACAATGGTTTATGTCTCCCCTCTTGCCCTGTGGTGCAGAGCTTGAACCATTTTTGGCCATGCTCATTCTCCTTAAATTCCATCTTCCCAAAGCCTATAAATGTGAGGCATTAAGAGGAAGACAAATTACAATGAGTGTATTTTTAGGAATATAAAAAGTAGTGACTTACTTAGGAACCAGCACCCGCCCTCACCGTGCCTCACATAGGAATAACGACGCCTCCCGTGGGCACCCAAAAGTGGGGAAAAACATTGAGGGGGGGTAAATCATGATAGAAAAATGATGGGTTTATAGTTTGAGCGCCGGCTTAACAGTTTCCATGGCAATGGGGGAGTTGAGGGGGGCTGTTGCTGTCCTGCTTGGTTGAAGCTGACCTGGGATGGGCGCCTGTCAGCAACATGAGCCCTCCTGTGTCCAGGGAACCATGGGTGGCCAAAACACATAAAACAAGAGCCCAAAGAAAGATTAATGAGAGTAAATAACTCCTGGAGTTCTGCATTAGGGTGATCTTGTGGGGGTTTTAATGGTTGGGAGGAGGGTTTTCATTAGCATCTATGCTCCCTTTCCTTCTTCCCCTGTAAATCAGATGTTTAGGGGACATTTTAATGGAGTTTCAAGGCTTGAGGGAGTGGCATCTGAAGGAGAGACGTGTTTTGTCTCTCTCAGTTAATTTCTGTAGCACATCAGGCATGACTAATGAATGCTTCTCAAAGGAGTAAAGGGTAAGGTGTCACATACATGGTGGCCATGTGGGCTTAGGGCTGGATTCAGCAGCTGCGCAGGCACTGCTGCCCTTGCTTTCCCATGCAGTTTGAGGACAGGAGGCTGAGTGGCCCTTGTGAGCTCGTCTTCTTGCTGTTGTCTTTTTGAGTATGATCACCCCAAAAGTCACCAGCATCATAATGGGGAGCAGAAAGGCCAAAATAAAGTCACCAAATATTAATACCACCCCCCCAAAACACTTTGGGTAACATCAGTGTTTTCTTTCCAATGGCGGCAGACTGCGGGACCAAGCAAGGGCTCCTCTTGCATTAGAAACAATGATTTTAAATGGTAGGGACTCCTCCTGAGCAGTGTTGATTTGAAGCCATTTCTGCCTTTCCTAAAAAAAAAAAAATCCCCCACGCACCCCAAAAATATAATTTTTCCCCACTTTCTGACAAGATATTTTTCTCAGAGGAAATAAAACTATTAACCAGCCACAGTAACCATCAGGAGGGGCTGGGGGACAATTTTTAACCTTCTTACATGGGGATAGACATGAGCTTGAGACAGGTAGTCCATACCGTTGTTTATTATCTATAATAAGTAGCATCCAGAAATCTCAGTTAAGGATGAAGCCCTAATGTACTAGTCCCTGTACAAACACACAATAAGAGAGTCCCTGCCCTGAAGAGCATACAGTCTAAAAATGGTCCCTTACATGGCATCATTTGGAGGGGAAGGATAGGAATTGGAGACAGAGAAATGAGAAATCAACCTTTTTCCTGACTTCCTTTCATCTTCCAAACAAAAGCTGTAAATGCTGAGATCATTGTTTTTGGTCCCAATCATTAGCTAGATGTTAGAATCACAGAATCATTTAGGTTGGAAAAGACCCTTAAGACCATCAAGTCCAATTGTAAACCGAACACTGGCAAGTCCACCACTAAACCATGCCCCCAAGTGCCACATCTACACGTCTTTTAAATACCTCCAGGGGTGGTGACTGAACCACTTCCCTGGGCAGCGTGTTCTAGTGCTTGACAACCCTTTCAGTGAAGAAATTTTTCCTAATATCCAATTTAAACCTCCCCTGGC
The DNA here is from genome assembly GCF_000696875.1 of Nestor notabilis. Classification (NCBI taxonomy): domain Eukaryota; kingdom Metazoa; phylum Chordata; class Aves; order Psittaciformes; family Psittacidae; genus Nestor; species Nestor notabilis. The sequence goes on along the minus strand of NW_009925245.1, from coordinate 37,080 downwards.
AGAACTTGAGGCTGTTTCCTCTTGTCCTATTGCAACAACCTCCTTTTAGGTAGTTGTAGAGAGCAATAAGGTCCGCCTGAGCCTTCTCTTCTCCAGACTAGACACCCCCAGCTCCCTCACCGCACTTGTGCTCCAGCCTCTTCACCAGCTTCGTTGTTGCTCTTTGGACACACTTCAGCACCTCAATGTGTTTCTTATAGTGTGGAGCCCAGAACTGAACACAGGATTTGAGGTGCAGCCTCACCAGCGCCCAGCACAGGGGGACAATCACTGCCCTGGCTCCACTGCCACACTATTGCTGATACAGGCCAGGATGTTGTTGGCCTGTTTGGTCACCTGGGCACATGCTGCTCATGTTCAGCTAGCTGTTGACAAACACCCCAAGGTCATTTTCTGCTGAGCAGCTTTCCAGCCACTCTTCTTCCAGCCTGTAGCATTGCGTGGGGTTGTTGTGATCCAAGTGCAGGACCCAGCACTTTGCCTTGTTGAATCTCATACAATTGGCCTCCCCCATTGATCCAGCCTGTCCAGATCCATCATCTCTGAGGAAGGTCTTCTTCAGCCTCCTCAAAAGTTAGATTAACCAGTCCAGGCTCTGCAGTCCCTAGCAATACCACAGTTGCTGCAGAGTTTTCTGCCACAGGTGATGATCCTTCACTTGGTACCTCTGGATCTTCAGGTGTGTTGTCTCCACCTCAGTAGGAGGTGTTTCTTCCCTTTGGAAATGGGATTCTTTTTCCCCTGTAGTTCAGATTTGTGTTTCTTGAAACCAGGACAACTCTTCTGCAGTTAAGCTTCCAGTTCACACTGCTGCATTGTCTGCTGACACTCTGCCTTGAAAGGACAGAAGACAATCAGCTTATCCAACAGGTCCTGTACTAGAAGGCTAGAAAGAGGTTTTTTCCCAATCTGCAGGAACAAAGTTATACTCCTGCATGAAGTTTTCAAGGCATTTGAAATAGTACGTATGTCCACAGGGGGTGTCCATAGCAGAGCCTAAAGGCAGGTATGGCAGATGAGTTCATTGTCCACTTCATCCTGGAAGTTGTAGAGATGATTGTCCAGCAAGAAGTGGAACCGACCACATTCACAGCAAAGTTCACTAACTTGGGATATGTGGTGTTCTGCTACAGGATCAGCCAAGACAGCCAGCACCAAGCAGTCTGTGGCCACTAGCGAGTAAACTTGTCATGTAGTAGCTGTCTGAAATAGGTCCACAACCCACTCCAGTGCGATGGCAGAAAAGACAACATGCTGGGAAAGGTCTATGCCAGTCTAGGAAGGGACCAGTGGGCTCAGCTCCCACTGCCCTGCTGAGCAGGGCTGCACACAGCTACTGGATGTCTCTGTACCCTGGATAAGCAGGGTATCTGCTATAAGCAGGGAAACCTTTTTTTGAGGAACATGGACTTTGCAAAGTAATTCCAAAAAAATGGTGGATTTTTCTTTCTGGCTTTTCTTAGCTTTCCTTTTTTGAGATACTGTAGAAACTTAAAAACATGATTGGTTTGTGCATGCCTTTATTTATTGAGCTACTCATGATGGGCACAGATTTCCCTAAGCCAAAAAGCCCCCTCCCTCCTCCTTCCCCAGCCTTATTAATCAGCTTCCTTGTGTTCCCACCCACACTAGGCTATTTTCCTCTGTCAAATCCTCCATCATTGGTTAAATTACCTAGGTGTGTGTTGGCTGTATCTTTTCTGGGTGAAATCTTACAATTTTTCAAGTCTACTTTGCCCAAGTCCCTGTCATCCTCTTAGGGCTCTTGTACAACCTGCTTCTCTCCTGGCTGATTCTGTAAAAGGCCTAATATCAACAAGCTGCTGAAGTCTGTACTCTGGTGCCAATGATGATCATCTGTGCCCATCAAGGCTCCCAAGTGCTTTGAAGCTACGGTGAATTGCAGATGTTTGGACTGCTTTGCACATGGATGTTAAAGTTTCCCTTCCTCCATCCCTTTCTCAGATGCTCCCCTTCCACATTTTGCTGCCTGGGCTCACAGCAGCCTGCATTGCCTGCACACCTTTTATGCCACCGTTCAGTTAATGGGCATATTTGGCACAGGCCCTGGTTTGCCACCGAGGTGCCCTGTCCCACACACACGCTACCAGCTGCCTTCTGACATGTGAAGACTCGCTTCACTCAGCATCTGTCACGTGAGCCAGTTTTAATCTAGGATGCTCTTTCCTTTTGGCTCCCCGCAGAGATCACAGGACCCTGTTTAATCCAGCTCCCTGTTGGTGCGTGGTTGAGTCATAGGAGGCTTTTCTGTTGCTACATCTAATAGTGCTTTGCTAGCAGGAGCAGAACATCAACCCGCCTGGCTGGGAGTCGGCGCTGTCACCCAGCAGCTCTCCTTGTCTGGAAGTTGTTTTGATTCTTTTCTTAGACTTCTCCCTCTCTGTGTCTTTCTCTCTAAAACATTAATTTCCTCTAATTAGAGCCGCCTTAACAATTCTTTTCCCCTCTCTCCTCAGTTAATTTCCTCTAATTAGAACCTCCTTAATAATTCTTCTGCTAAATCAATTTCCTTAGTTAGAACCACCCGCCATAATGTCTTCCCATCCTTTCAAAAGCTGTCGGAGTAGCTAAGTAAATTATGCTTCTGCGTAACCTTTATCTCTTACTTGGTATTTTAAAAGAAGAACTGTAACAGGTTAGACAGGCACAGTTTCCCCTTCCAGAGCTATGCTGCTCTGACCCCATTAGGTTATACTTAGCTGAGTGCTGTACTACTGTATACTTAATTAGGTGCTCTACCTGTTCCTCCGGAACCAAGGTAAGGCTGTATTTATGAATGAGTTAAACATGACACTTCATTATCCAGCTCACATTTAGCAGTGTCAAAATGCATCTTTAAACCAGAGCAAATTGCTCTCTAAGAACATGTAAAACCTCCTGCCCCTGTCAGCTGTCCTGTGAGCCAGCCGTTCCTAACTTTTTCCCTGCGGCCATGCCAAAGCTTTCTCCTCATGACAAGCCTTTGAAGTACTAAACATGTCTAAAATCTGCTGGTTTTAAAAAGATTGTTTTGTTTGTAATTTACACAGTAACTATCAATGGCACATTGCTGCTTGGTCATGCTGTGGGCCACGTCAGCAGTTGGTATAAATGGGGGGTGGGTAGTCGATTTACACATTATGGACCTTGGGCCTGAGTTTCCTCTTCCTTATGCAGTTTCTTCCCAGATGAGATGGTGTTATGCATTTCTCTATCCCTTTACAATGGACCACAATGAACCACCTCATTATGACCTTCCTGAAAGCTACCAGGGCCACTTGCTCCATTTCCTGATTTTAGAAAGAAAATGGCCAAGTATTGATGGCAGCTGGGAGGAGCCATACAGGTTAGTGGTCTGGTTTTTATGTCATTATGGAAAAAACAAAACAGACATAAGGAAACACATTGGAGCTGCAGAACGCTCTCTCCCCACCACTGCTAGGTGCAGCACTGGTAGCAGATCATGTTCTCATTTCTATTACCCTTTTCTCAGATTAGCAGCTACTACCAAGCATGGATCTGATGGTTTCAACAAGTGGTGTTGTGAAGGAGAACATTGCCCTGCTATGACACATGGTACAATAAGGCCTAGCTGACATGAAACAGGCCAAAGAAAGCTACGTCACAACAGGCTCATGAGACTAGTTCTGGCCTTTTTAGCATAAGGACTTTCTCCCTCTTTTGGCTATGCCCAACGTAAGCTGCATAGCCTGCTCAGAGTCCTGATCGCAAAGCAGAATGTCACCGTGTGCCCTGAAGAGTCTGCTCCAGTAAAGCAGATGGGCCCTTCAAACTTGTGAAGTGCTTTTTACCACCATCTGATGAGAATCAGCAACGCCTCAGTGGGTGGATGCCTTGGGTGCCACTTGGTACAACAAGTGGAGTGATCCCTAAGGAATGCGACATCCTGCAGGGAGGCTTGCAGCCGCTCCATCCGTTAAGTGTCACTGTCAGCTTTCTGGGCAGGTCCGAAATATTTTAGGCAAGCCCAGCCGCTGTGGAAAAGCTGCTCTGCTGCCTTCTTTCCTCCTGACCTTCCCAAGCCTCTAGTACTCCACAAAGTCTGTCCTGGAGGAAGTGGTGCATAAAGAAGGTGTATGATTTACTTTATATCTTAATAACTATGCAGAAAACTCCATTTGCCATCACTTCCCATGGATTGGATGGAAAAATTAAACAAATTAAGGGTTTTGCTTTTGACAAAATCCCTAATTTTTGGCATGGGAATAGGACCTTTTTGGGCAATTTTACAAGGAGTAAAATGCTGGTGGTGCTGGAGAAGGGGTTCTTGGGGAAGGGTAGATTCTCTAAAAACATATGTTAGAAGGCTAAAAAAATGCTGTCTGTTCTTCTCAGAAGAGATGAGAGCAGGAAGAGGGAATCACCAGGTTGGATTGTTCAGACTGACAATCAACTACAATGGAAGAGATGTTCTCTATGCTCCTTAAGAAGCCCATCTTGCTGGTCTCCAGTCCGTTCCAGCTGAGGACAAAGAACAGCTAGAGATAGAGATAGGCAATCCAGTAGACAATGTTGAAGAGCAGGAAGGCGGTGGGGAAGAATACACGAGAGTAGGAGTCCAGGCGGGAGATGTGAATGCGGACCCTCCCCTCCCGCCACATTCCTGTCTGACAGTCCTCAATGCAGCAGAAGAACCTCTCACATTCCTTTCCTTCCAAGCATGGGGAGCCAGGGTCTTCATCCTCATCATCTTCAATCTCTGCGGGCCAGTGCATGATGTTGTTGATGTTGATGGTGGTAAAGGATGGCATCACCTGTGCACAGGTAGGTGGCTGTAATGGGGGGGAGTAGGTGGATTAAAGGGAGGGAAAAGGCAGGAAAACATGTTCTAGACATCCAAACCCCTCCAGCTGGCAATAGATCAGTTCATAGCATAGGTGCTGTTCAATGCACATGGTTGAAAATCACCACCTTGGTCTACTGTGGGGACCAGTAGCTATCTGCATGACTGTGATTTTCCTCCCTAGGGCATAGCCTTAGTCAGCAAAGATCTAATTGCTCTGATTCCCCATCTCTGCTACTGACAGTGCAGAAACAGGACCTGTTTGGTTTCAGACAGGTGAGCCTCTTCCCTCATTCCCCTGAGCTCAGCTGTCTCTGAGAACACAACACACAGTCCAGATGTGTCTTCTGGTTGCTGCCAGTTGTTGGAGAAAAGCTGGGGAAAGGCTGTATGTGACTCATAACCTCATGGCCCAGGAGAAGAGGTGTATGACCAACCTCACAGAAGAGTTCTCTCCACCCATGTTGGGCAATGAGGCTGTCTTTGGTTTCAGTTCTGTCCCAATTCAGAGGCCTGTTTCAGCTGATGTGTCAGAAGTCCCTGCCATGAGCTTGGGCAGATCTCAAGAGGATGATGAACACACTGTGTTCACTATCCCCATACTCAGGAGGTCTTCCAATGGACAAACCATAAAAGAAAGTAGATTTCTGAGTTGCTGTGTACCAGTACAGAGAGAAAAATGTGGATCACCCTGTCTTAAAGTGGACATTTACATTTGGTTATGTGAGTTATCATAAACTATACTGATAAGCTTTACAGCAGATTTGAAGAGAGCAGAGGGTGCCTGGCTCTGACAGGCACCTTGTCTAGGGGAGCATCAGCTGCTTTTTCTAACTCTGTTTCATCTTTCTGGTGCTCAGACCTAGCACACAGAGTAGTCCGAGGGCCTTATGAACAGTGTGGGTCAGTCACTAAACCAGATCAGCAAATTCCCTGCAGGCTGAGGGGGGATATTTCTAAATAGCTTGGGGTTCTAACAGCACCCACCTCTGCTGGCCCCTTTGACCTACCAGCCTGGCTTTCCTGTTGTTGTGCTCAACTGGTTTCTTGTTTCCCACCAGGTAGTTGAGTGTAGCGTACTCCATGAGAGCTGCAAAGACGAAGATGAAGCACACAGAGACAAAGAGGTCCATGGCTGTGATATAGGAAACACGGGGAAGATGCTTGCGGGAGATGGTACTCAAGGTGGTCATTGTCAACACAGTTGTGATACCTAAGAGAGAAAAGAGCTGGTTTTAGTAATAAAGAGCACTTCTGTCTTCTACATGCATCCAACTCCCCAAACATCCCCATTTCCACTCTTCTGTGTGAGGGAAATTCCTCTGGTTGCCAGGTCTCATTTTTGCTCTGCTCAGCCAGGCTCTGCTCTTGAGGTGCCCTCTAACAATGCCCTGTGGAAGAAGAGCTGTTCAAAACCCAGGTGTCACACAGGCCACCAATGTGGACTGGTAAAGGAACAGGGAATTCGGACTCTGCTTAAGGCTGTACACAGGAAAAAAAGCTTGGATAATGGGATGGTAATGTAGTAAACACCAGCCACAAGGATCCCTTTATCGCCTTGGTCTCTAATTCTTACCCATAAGCTTTCAACCGGCTTGTCGTTATTCTTCAGAGACAGCTCTTCACAATCTATTAATTTCTTGATGTAGAGGGCAAGTGGGGAGGAGATTATAAGGAATCTCTTTTGACTTGAATGGAGCTTGGAATTGTTTTTGCAGCAGCAGTAATGCTCACAGACCTGTTCCCAGAGATAGTGTCAGAAGCCAACAAAATATTTGCTGCTGCTGCTATCATGATCCATCATCCACTGCTTTTTAGGATGTGGAGAAGAAGCAGCAACTCTACCTGTTCCTCCTTCTCTAGCATTCATCTAAATCCACCTGCCACCCTTTCCTGGGTCAGCCCAATGGCTCAGGGTGGCAGCATAGCAAGAGATTTGCATATTTTCCTTCTGTATTTGCATTAGCAGATGTGATGTGACTTCCCATGTATTTGAAATGCCAATGGAACTGGTCCAGTTTCCATCTCCCTAATATAGACTGGCGGGTTTGAAGTGTACTGGGGATCATTTATATTAAGTACAACAGGGACTCTGGAGAGAATACATTACTCTTGATGTGCTGAGGTCCTTTCTCATAGAGAGGGCCCCCCCTGGGAAAACTTGCCTTTGTTTTTTGAGAGAGCCACCATAGTGGCGTCAGCTGCACAGGACATTCTGCCTTTTGCTGTTCATTCCTTTCCCAGCCACAGACTATAGTGTACCCTCGCCTCCATTGGAAATGACACTCCATTCCTCTTCCTGCTCTCTCCATGGGCACCAAAGAAATTGATTTTGATAGGGAGGCTGGGAGAGACGGTCAGAATGGATGGATTCTGAATAGCCCTGCCTGATACTGATGGCCCCGAGCCTCTCCTCTTCCCTCCCTCCCCTCAGAGGCTTGCAGGCAGGGCTGGGAATGCTATTAAAGGGAAAGTCAGTGGGGCTGACGGGAAGGATAGAATTGGGAAGTAGAGCTTGACAGCCAAAGTGCATTAAATATTCGTAAAGACCTTTCTAGTGCCTATCAGAGCAGGATTCAATCAACATAAGCATTTTCCTGCTTCAAAGAGACACCGCAGGTTGCTGAGAAAATCTAAACAATAGGCAGAGCTGTTGCCACATCCTGGGCTCCCACTGTGGTGTGACTGACAGAAAGGCTGTACCTACAGGGCTGCCACATCCTACCAGAGCTTGGGACTCTGTGGGTACAACTGAGCAACTTTGTTCATTACCCTGCAACCTCTGTGTCACTGGTCCTATGCTGACCCCTTGAAAAGCGCTGAGGGAATGCAGAACACCTGCATGTGACAGGAGCCCTTTGGTCAGCATCTCAATGCCAAAGCTCACCCCTTCCCTCTCCTTTTTGGCACATCAGAATACCACATTGTCAACTTGGAAAAGGCTGAGTTCAGGTCTCAGATCAAGACACGAGAGTGTTGTGCTACCCTGAAATAATCCAGTAGCCCAAGCTAGAACAGCTGGAGATTTGGTTGAGCTTGAGGACAGTGTTACACACACAAAGATGGAGGAATGGACTATCCTTGAGTAAGCTGAATGATGCCAGAAAATGGCAAAGTGCTTCAGGAGTATTTTTGACTCCAGCACTGCCTGTCTGTAAGCCTTGCAGAGTTCGACAAGCATCAGACATGCAACAACCTGTCTTACCCAGAGATGTCCTGGCTGGTGTAGAGTCTCTCTTGATCCAGAAGGAAACCCAGGAAAGAACAACAGTCAGGATGCAGGGAATGTAGGTCTGAATGGCAAAATAACCCATACGTCTACTTAGGTCAAAAGAAACTGTCATCACCATGTACTCCCCTAGGAAAAAATAACAGAGACACTGGAATGATAACGTGCCTTCCTAAAACATGAAAATCAGCAAAGTTCCAGAATTTGGAGTGTTTTTGATGAGGTTTTCTTGTAGTTTTAACTGCATGGCCAGCTGATTTTGTGGCTGGCTTTGTGGCTGCCCATGTTGTTAGCTCCACGGGCAGCTGTGTGGCTGGCTCGGTAGGTTTGGTGACTCTCCAGCATTGTGGCTGGTTGGTTTTGTGACTAACGGGCCCTGTGGTTAGCTGGCTGGCTCTGTAGCTGTCTGACTTCATGTCTTCGTGACTAATGTAAGAGCTGATTTTGCGGCTGCCTGTCTGGCTGCCTGGCTGTGTGGCCACCAGGCTGCCTTTGTACAGTCCTGCCTGTGTGTCCAAGCACACTGAAAAGCAAACTGGAAAAGTTTCAGGGAAGAAACTACAGAGAGTTTTTCATCTTCAGCTGATTGCTGCAAAGGTTTCTTTTCTATAGAAGCTATTTAGCTGTAAAAGGCTACACGGCCTGGCTTGCTAACTGCCTACCTGAGCTATGACAAAGGAGGTGTCTTTCAATCACTTCCATTAAGACTCTAGTTCTGTCCCTGGAAAAGGCATGTGGTGCTGTACATCCTAATTGCTCATTTGGCAGCTTACAGCTGAGGTTCTCCCTCTTTTTCAGAGGCTCCTAGTGAGTATTGGAAGAAAGCCACCTGACACTCTAGGGTTAAGATGGAGCTTGCAAGCAATTACCAGAAAAGAGAACTACAAACATCAGACAGACACTGGTGCATTCAAGACACTTTGACTACATCACTTCTTGTCCTGGTTTGTGCTGCCTTTTCTACCGTGGTTAGAGGCTGGCTGCTGGTGCTGGCAACGGCAGCTTTCTGCAGCACTACCTCAACTTGCTGCTTCAGAGGGCTTAAAACCTATGAGCTGACCTCATCTGCAGGAATCCAAAGAAGCTTTCCTCTGTTGTCTGTGGGGAGGAAAGGGGATGTGAGCTATTATGAGGACGAGCAGCTGGAGGGCCTCCATTCCCTGGTTTCTTCACACATGCAGCCTTTTTCCTGTCTCTTAAAGCATAATTCAGGTGTTCATAACCCCACACAATTTTGCAGAGGTAAAGTTCTGATTTCTCCACCTTTTTTCCAATATAAGCATCACCCAGGAATCATACAGTATGCACATACTGCAGCAAGAGAGCTCCACCTCCTCTCTCTCCTGACCCTTCAGTTAGGGATAGCTTCATTCACATCAGCATAGACACCTCACAGTTCACAGATGTCTGTAGTTTTGGCCTACCCCGGCTTCGTCCTCCCCTCACCCTTCATCTCCAGCACTTCCACTCCCTCTAGCAAAGGTCCATCCCTTCATCCTTACATTTCTCTAACTGTGTCATTGTGACCTTCCTTCCCCACCACTGTGGAGCTGACTGATGACTCCTTTGCCTCCCACAAGGTCTCCACCACGCTGGTGTTTGTGTGGGCTGTCTCCCTTTGCCTCACCTGCCCCAGTCCTGAGAACTTCTGAGGTGTTCCTCAGGCCAGTGAAGTCAAACTGGTAGAGCCTCCAAGTGCGCTGGTCGGAGACCTCAATGGAGTAGCGCCTCCAGCGATAGACGATCTCCTCGCGTGGGTATCCGTCTGGGAAAAGCAGGAGGACATCAGTAAAAGACTTCATCACGTTCCTTCAGCTTATTGAGGCAGATATTTCTGATGCCTTTTGCTTACATTCCCTTAGACATCTCCACATGCAATGGGAGTAGGGACAGCATCTCCCCTTGAGGACTGCTTCCAATTCTAGGGATGGGAAGAGCAATACTAGAAATAAGAGATTTTCTAAGGGCTGAACTGGTGGGAATGAAACTTGGATTGGTGTAAGAGGACTCCCCCAGCCTGGAATCTTTGAGGGTTTTAGCTCGTTGGGCCTTCACTACTCCTCATGACTACCTTCCCTCCTCAAGCATGAGTACACCAGGAATACAAAGCTGCTGAATAGGGGAGGTAGAATGGCTGTGGCTGCTCTGACTATATCTGTACCTCTCACCCTAGAAATTGCTCTATGTATGGAAAAGGAAGGGTGCATTCTCCATGGAGAAGGAGACCTGGCTCCTGCAGGCTGCTTCATGGCTCCTCCTGGCTCTGGCTTTCTTGGCAATGAAACAAACCTACTGTGAAGCAGGGACCTTGACACCTACGAGAGAGTTCCTCAGAGGAGGGAAGGAGCGAGAGCTTGGCAGCTAACTAAACGTGTGTTTCTAATTATCAAGCATGTGGGGCATGTACTGTTAATTAGCAAAGAACAGGGATGGTGAGAGATGAGGGAATGATATCTCCTCAGCATGCTGCCTCCCTCTGAAGCACCTCGGAGCCATGTGAGCTGCATCTCTTCGGTGGCAGGGGAAGCGGGAGAGGCGAACCTGAGCTAAGATGACTAAACCAGTTTTCCAAGCAATGCATGAGGATGGGAATCTCTTGGTGCGGAAAGGCTCCCTGCGAAATTACCAGTGGAGATGTGCCAACATCAACAGCCCTTTCTGCTGATGAGAATAGACAAGTGGGGACTAGAAGGGGAGGTCTGAAGGCCTGGCTCTGAGCTGAGGTCTGGAAAGCCAAGCTGTCCCCTCAGAGGGTGGGAGAAAGGGAGAAGATGCAAGGCAGGATGGGTGCTGTTTGTCCAGAGTGACCAGAAGGTCAGTGAAATAATCACCTCTAACTTTCCACCCGAGTTAGGAGAAACTCAGAGGGGCTGTGAATCTGTCCCTGAAGACAGGTTCTGCTAGCCCAGGAGTGCGAGGAGGCTTCAGGTCATGGTGGGTAATGGTCCAGGAAGAGAGTCATAAAGATTAGGTGAAAAGGGGAGGCTGGTCTCTGCAGGAGAGTTTTACACTACTGAGGTTTTTCTACTTGCCTTCTAAAACTATTCAAACAATATGTATACTCACAGCTAGAAAAAACCAAAGGGCAGGAGTGAGTGTCCATTGGGAAATTCTGCAGCTGGAGCAGACATTCAGCCTCGATCGTCAGCCTGAGAGGGGAAGCGAGAGAAGGAGACTGAGATTTTGTGTTGAAGGTGGTTTGATTCCAACACCACAATGTGACAAGAGGGATTCTCACTTCCTTGAGAGAGAAACACTAATTTGTTGAAGATCAGTCTGTTTGCAGGAACATTTTAACACAGCAGCAAAACAAAACATATGTTTGGGTATTTCTAAAGTGAGAAAAATCATTTAATTTTCACATTCAAAAAGCCTTTTTGTTTGGTATGTTTTTGAGATTCATTTATGGGAGTGAGAATCTATGGGAACAAAAGCTAAATGTTTGTTATCAGAATGAAACAGATGGACTGCCCAACATATACTTTTAATGGAATTTGGTTTAGGAAACTATTTGTAGTTTTAACTTTTTTTTCTAGGTATTATATGGAAAAACAGTTCAATTTTTTGGAAGCCTCCATCCTGGGAGGAGGAAGCCCATTCTGCAACCAGTACTGCATGTCTACTCCCACCCACACTGGGAGACATCATTACTCTATCCCAGGCCACCTGGAAACCTGCTCTGCTTTGACCAGCCTGTTGTTCCCTCACCTCAGCAGCCAGCGACAGTGCCTGCTGCATGTACCTGAGCGTGTAGAGCACTTTTCCGTCATTCCAGATGCGAAGGAGCTGATTGGGAGTGGTTATCCAGTGGGAATCAGCCCGCTTGGAGTTCCTAAAAAAGGTATCTGGGATCCAGATGCGGCTCACCATGTTGGTGTTGAGCGTGAGGGCCTTCAGGGTGCTGTTGAAACGAAGACGCCGGTCATACCACGTCTGAGCAAAGAAGATATCAATGGTGTATTCCTGTGAAGGAGAAGGAAGGACATGTCTTTCTGAGAGGGATTCAGGCAAAGCATAGCCCTGTCTCCTGCTCTGCAGGCACCATTTTGGGGTTACAGTTAGAACGTTTGTTTTTTAAGTCTGACAGCAGGTGTTAGTGACCACTGACACCTTTCCAGGCTCATCTTTAGCTCAGGGTCAGGACATCCATGGCACACTTGGGAAGAGCCAAAGTCTGCGTGTTGACTAGTGTGCTGACCCATACCTGGAAAGCCAAGGCCATACAAACAAGGGCTTGGGCTTCCTCTTGATGGACAAGTCAAGCCAAACACTCCTTTTAAGCACAGGCATGAAGGGAGAGTGTAGATACTGCCTGAATCCAATCCTAAATTCAGCTACACCTTTCAAACACAGACAAGGAAAGCTGCTCACCAGCTTACCAGAGAAGGCAAGCAGACGACTCTTCCTGTTAGTCATTAGGATACAGCCCAGGAGTGCTCCATACACCTAGTTTGTACACACAGCAATAGTAGTGTTGTGCATAAACCTAATGAGAATCCACCCCTTGCTGAAGGGCTTAGGCTCTAAATGGTCTATATAGAAAACTGGGCACTACAGGCTCCTGGGCAGATACTCCTTGCTGAAGATTAGAGAAGGAAGCTGGGGCAGGGGGTGCTATGGACCCAGCTCTTGGTGCAACCATTTCAAAAGCTTGAGTCTTTTTCAGACAGAACACAGAGTTTCCACATAATGAGGACCTTTGGTTTTGGTGAGAGAGGGTGTACCAGCTCACCCCTAACTAACATGTCTGGGAGGCAGCTCCTGCCCCAGTTGGGCTGGCAGCAGTCCACCTCATTAACCCACCTTTCTGCTGCTTGCTGCTGCAAGCCAATTTGCTTCTTACCCTGCTTCTCAACCTGCCTGAGAAGGTGCTAATTAGTGCCATGCAGGAGCGTGTGTGGCACTCAGTGGCTGGCTGAACCAGACCCCCAGCTCCAGTTCCACCAGCCCCTACTAACCACTGTCACCTGCTCCCTTTCACTCCTTTTAAACCCCACGACCACAGAGGCATTGTCTCCCTCTCCTCTCCCTGTGGACAGAGATGAACAATGTCTGACGTTGCCATCTCTCCCTCTCAGTCTCCTCCTCCCTCTATTGATTTATCTTGGTGGAATTTTTATGACTGCAGCACACCCTCCCTCCGCTGCCCTTGCTGCTGGTTCAGAGCCGACTTCTCAAACCATGCTGCTAAAATAGATGCGGTGCTCTTAGCGCGCTCCCTTGGACAGCTTGTCCTGCCGGGGCAGGCAGAGCAGGGCAGCACACGACTCCCCACTTCATTTCCCTCCCCCTTGCTCCATTGTCAGCCAACCAGCGATGAGTGATTGGTACCAAAAAAGTCCCTTGCATAGGAATGAGATCACGAGAAAAGAACATTTGCCATCAGGCGGTCGAGTCTCTCTCTGGGCTGATCCTTCACCCTGGTTAGACACAGGGATGAGCAAAGGTGACAGGGATGAGATCCTCACATATCTCTAAATGGGGATGGATGCAGCATGTTCAAAGTGATGGCATTGCCCCTGCAGTTCATTCAAAACAGACATGAGGAGACTGAACAAGGATAGCAGCACCCCTCAAAGCCAAGTGCACAAGCAATAGCCATTGCCCCAGGACAGGAGGTAGGAAGAGCCCATTCCAGCATCTGAATGCTCTGGTTCAAACTGGGTATTGCTTGGACATAGGGTATGCGGTGATGAAGGCATGGGGCTGTGAAACACTGAAACAGAGCCCACCGATGGGCAAATAAGCATGGCATGGGCATGGCAGGGACAAGATGGGGTAATGGCAGCCCAAGAAAATGGCATAGATGGGGAGGATTACTTCATTCTGTTTGGGGCCATTTTCTTTTCCTTGCCAGCTTCCAGCTGCTGGGGCCAAAATAACACATTTGACATATTCTCCCCCATCCCCGAAAACCCCGTTCGAGCCAATGTGAGCTTACATTGCTCCTCCTCAGCAGTATCTCTGGTGTAGAAGAAAGCAACCAAAAATGCAATTATAAATCCATGTTAGATGCCACTATCAATTTCTAACTCCTAACTGGAGTCACTTGTGAGATATTGCTTCTGGGGTGGCTGCTCAGGTTAGATGTCCTGCTGGGAAGTTCAGCATTCAGCGCTGGAATAACCAGTGCTAATGTTTTGGGAGAGTGGAGGGTCAGCTATCCCAGGGGTTTAGTATTTGTTGTCAAGCAGAGATTTTCAGAAGGGATCAGCATTAAAGAGCTCCTCTTGTGCCATTCATAGCCAGCCTTTGCAAAAGGTGTAGTGCACAAGTCATTCAGCTCTTCTGAAAAATCTGAGCTGTTATTGTCACTGTCCTGGTGTTTGATCTAATTTCAGAGGCTATTATTAGCACAGCTATTCATGAGGAAGAACTTGGTAGCTGAGCTGGCTCCCTTGCCTGTATGTGAGGAACCCATTGGGAAATGTTGGCATTTACAAATGTATTTTCATTCAGAATTATCTGAGGCAAGATTTATGCAAGAATTCTCCAGCCTTTGGGAGCATTTTTACCCTTCCCATTCTCTCCCCCATCCCTGTTTGTGTGCGGTGCTCAGCTGCTGGCTGGGGTTAAACCACAACAGTTCAAGGACTTTAGCACTGCTCCCATCAGGTGAGGTTTGCATTGGTGCTGGGGAACCTTGCACAACTGTGGCTCTGCAGGGGTAGGAAAGTGCTCAGACCTTTCTCTAAGCATTAATCAGATTCCACTTAGCTGTAGGTGTCTGATTAAGATAGGAGATGTTTGACCATGTGTTCCCTATGGTCATTGTAAAGGGGCTGGCATTTCTGGAGGGAGATCCCAATATGACACAGTCCAAGTTGTCTTCTGGAAATGCCTCACACTATTCCTGACCTTAGAAGAGTCCAGGCTGATCAAGGCTGAATGGCTGAAGTTTGGCAGGATGAGCTCAGCCCCCAAAACTTGCTGTTTCTTGAACCCCTGCACCCCTGTAGTTTCTGTCTGCCCCTGATTCGTTCTCAAGCATCAGAAAGAGACTTCTCAATACCTCAATTTCCCCGTGTAGAAAAAGGTTATTGTAAAATACGCCTCCAACATTACTGTACCATCTGCTGTGCAGCACATGGAGGTTGTTAACTTCTCTGTCAAAGCACGGGCTTTTTTAGTGTTTTCAACAGAAGGAGCTAACGAAATAAGAGGAATCACTCTTACAGTTAGGTCGCGCCATTTGGATCACACGTGGGGTAGCACACGCATGTTGGCATGCATGCAGTTTTACATCAAACTTCAGTCACAGAATAATGAATCAAACTACCCATAAGGCAATCACTGTCTACCCTAAATACTAGCATGATCTTAAAGTTCTTTCTATGATTCTGTGTGAGTTCATCCAGTGCTGGTCCCCTTGTCAGTGTCATCACATGGCACTGCTGCACATCACCTCTCAGCCCTCGTTTTCTTCGTGTGGGCAGCATGGATGCTGGTGGAAACCCAATTCCAAAAAACAGGCAAAATCTGAAAATGCTTAATGGAAAAAACCTGTCCTGTGAAAGAGCATTTGTGGGAAATAAAGGGATGTGGAGTTGACAAGAATATTTCATCTTGGAAGAAAAAAAATAAAGCAACAACAAAAAGATTTTACTGCACTCACAAACCCTTTCATTTTTAAAATCATAGTTTAAGTAAAAAGCTGTGCAATTTCCATGTGAAAAGTCATGTCAAAGAAAATCCCCAAATTTTCTATCCAAAAGAAAATGAACAGGTTCAGAAATCAGCCTGTCCCCAGCACAAGAGTTTGGAGCTGGCCAGTGTTCTCATTGTGTGCTGCCCTAAGCACTGCTCCTTGGGTCATCCCAGCCGCTCTGCCCTAACCTTCACAGCCCTGGAGCACTCATTCAATTCCTGACATCCAAATATAGCCAGGACATCCAGCCTGGCCCCAGTTTGCTGCTGCTTCTCTCACCTCTGTGTGTATGTGCACAGGTATTGGGAATCAACCAGTATTTCCAGTTGGATTTGGTCCCAGGAACTCTAGACTAATTTCTACCCTGGGTTCAGATGAGTAAGGGCTACCCAACTTCAGACTAACAGTTTAAGCTCACACGGTTAGCACGACACAACTTGAAATTAGCTGTTTGTATTTTCAGGTTACCTTGTACACCAAAAAATAGATCTGTGCACTACCAGAGGATCCTTTTCAAATGGCTCATTGCGTGTGCAATTCAGCTGATCCCTTTCAAAGGTGCAGTTAGTGGGATACGGAGGAATTGGTACTCCGTGGTTCCTCTTTCTATGTAGGAGCTTCTTTCTCTGTGTTCTTTAAGAGCTCAGCTTTCTGACAAATGCCCAAGAGAGAAGCAAAACTGTGAGATGAAGATGTCTTAAATGTTTTCCTAAAATAGGATAAAATTAAGGATTTAAAGGTGGTTTTTACAGCTTCACTTGTATTCAACAGCAACAAGAAAACCTCCGAATAGGGAAGACAGAACCTGCAAAGAGATTCCTCTATTTTACTCCATTGAAGAGAGAGTTTGGGAAAAATCCTAAATAACAGTGAGAGGCTATGTCCTAGCCAGCCTTATTCTGGCCTTTATTGTCCTGATTTTGGTTTTATTTCTATATCCCCTTTCCTCCAGCACCTCCAAGCAAAGCCCTAGCTGAAGTACAGTAAAGCAGGTTGCTTTCCTAGGAAGCATGGCCAGCATTTCATGTGGGCTGAAGTGAATTTGAGGGATCTGTGCTGTCAATCACAGACTTAAGCAAAGGAAGTATTGCAGGCAAGCTCTTTGGGGTGCTGCAGGTCAGTAAGATCTCAGGAGTTACTGGAAGAGACCCAGGCATGGGGTGTATTTCTTTCAATGGCTGATAGGAGTTTCCATGCAGCTCAAGGCAAGCCAGGAAGCTTCTCCTCCAGTCTCCCTCCTCTGCAATACAGGGGTCAGCCCAAGCATCCCCCCTTCAGACAGAACTGTGTTCAACAACTTTATATCCCTGCACAGGTGAGCATTTTCCTCTCCACGACATCCCACAATCCCTCCCAGCCTGCAAACATCTCTGGCAAACCTCAGGAGCTCCATGTCCCAGGGACTTCACATGCTCAGTAATAGCAAAAAGTCTGGAGGCTTTCTCCAGGCTAACTAAATAAATAAAATAGCCTTATTTTACAATAATCTTCAAATCTGATGCACAACTTCTTGTCCCTACAGCTTGAGGGCAGGAATGTGCTTCTAGCATGACATGTGCAAGCACTCTCCAAAGGCAGCAAGCAGAGACGACGTGTACTAACAGCATATGCTAATGCCTGACACTGACCACTTCAGAGACCAGTTAGGCAGCGTCAAGCTTCTCCTATTAGTGAGACACCTCGCTTGTGACTGCCTCTGTGTCCCTGCTCTGGGTTTTCTCCCCAACACAAAGGAGCAAAAGAATGAGAATGTAAGTTTCATTATGTTTCAAAGGTTCTTTTCTCTCTAAATCAGACCCCAGAGAGCTTTCTGGACATGATGCCAGAGTGGTTAGGGGAACTCACAAGGACAAGAGGAGCAGAGCTCCAATGATCTGTGTTTTCAAGGTGACACACTGAACTCCCCATCTGTTTCACTTCTGCAGCAACACCGGCAGCACTGTCCTTGTCTCAATGTTTTTTGCCTCTGCCCAGGGAATCTCAGTTGAAACAGTGTTCTTTTTATAATACAAACTCGCTGTTAAAAACCATCACCATGTCCTGTGCTTGTGCCAGGAGCCTTCAAACAAGACATGCTGTACATACTGCTCTGTGGATTGCGAAGTCCCCAATCACGGCTTGCTCACCTTTGGGGTCTGCAGACAGGAACTGGATGGGGCTTTCAAAGCCAAGTGCTGGCTTCTGAGCTCTCTATCTGCCCATTCGCACACACGTCTGCTCATGCCTGCTCCCATGCATGTGCAAGTGGGGACATCTAAAAGGCAGGCTTTTATACTCATGACAGCCGAGCACTCCAGAGCGTTCCCAAACCCCTTTCATCTGAGCTGTTCCCTTGTACCACCACCTCCAGTCCTTCAGTGATGTTACCTCCTCACATGCAATCCTGAGGTGGAGGCTGATTGCTATGGTGCCCTGGCATATGCAGTCTCTTACCGTGAGCCTCAGGAGCACGACCTAGATGTGTGTGTTTTAGCAGCTGATTAACAGTCATTACCCAGAGGATCAAGGAAAGACCTTGAGTGGAGACATGACATCAGCCAGGCTCTTGTTTATAGAAGTACAATCTGCCTGCACTGTCCCCAACAAGGTTATCACTGAGAAGGCAGAGGTGTGGGCACAGGATGCTGTGTACAGATGGGGCAGAGTTAATTAAAAGGGAAGGTACTGAACACTTCAATGAAGTCTTATGCAAAGCACCACAGGGAAGGAGCCACCTCCTTTTAGCTTAGTTTTTCACCAGTCTCAGGAGAAGACATGCCCTGGGTGGAAAGCCTGATGCAAACAAGGGTGCAGCCCAGTTGCTGTGATCTCTATAAAACGCCTGGGCTGCTCACAGAGCAAAGTTACACTTGTCCAAAGCCTTGTTTGCATGTCAAACCTTACTGCTAAATGCGTAAATGCTCCCCGTGATGGTGGGCTTGAAGCAACTTTGTGCCAGAAGAAGAGAGCAGGTGGGAGAGGAGAAGAGGTGAGGACAGAAGCACATTGGATAACTAGAAGGGAATACATAGCACTTCAGGCAGGTGCTCTTGTTTATTTGTCCTTTAAGCTTATGGGGTGTTTGGCAGGACAAAAAGAAGATGACAAACCTTCTCACTGCATGCATTAACTCCCCAGATTGCTCCTCCAGGACAGCTTGGCCACATTCAGATGAGAAGCTGGAATTTCTTTAATTGCTTTTCCAATTCCCATGCCACCCACTGCAATTAAAATGAAACACTGGCATGGACAATCTAACACTGCCCAGGAGTGGGAGAGCAGCTGCTGCAGCTCCCCTGTACCAGCAAAAGGAAGGTCGGAGATCGTATGAATCCCAGTGTCCAGTCCTAAACATTCCTGGGAAGGGGTGTTGGGGATGATCAGGTTATCACCACGAAATTTCCCACCCTCATCCCACCTTCCTATGGGACTTTGCTTTGTCTAGTAAGGACATTTTCTTTCCAGGGCAGGGACTGCCTCTATGGACTGAAAGGTGTCTAGTGATCTCAGCTGGAAGCCGTCTGTCTTACAAAGACAAAGTCCCTCCCACTTCAGTCTTAGTGATGAAGAAATTGCTACAGAAGTTGTGCTTTGAGGTCGAGACAGCAAGGAAAGGGTGGCCAAGACAGGGAACTATAGAAGCTGCGCTTTCTGTATGGATCAGAGCCAGAAGCTTCCTTCCAGTGCAGGAATTTATGGCATGGCACAGCAGCATGCAGAACCAGAAGGGTTAAGAATGGGCAAACATGACAGGCACTGTCCCTCTATCTCAACAGGCTCCTACAGTGGCCAGTCACAGAGTATAGATGAACAGGAAAATCACTACAACCTTCTCCTAAATACATGCCCTCCTCCACGAGGAGGAGATGGGGACAGAGCACTCTGCTCCACTGACTCTTTCAAGGAAACTTACTTCGCGTTGTCTCTCCTGCCCCCTTGCTGCGCCTGCCAGCTCTCCCTTCCTGCCCTGCCAGTTCCTTGATTTAGCTCCTTCTCCCCGCTTCATTTTGTTTTTCCTCTCGCAGTTTTTCTCAAGCCACCGCAGAATCACAGCTGAGCCCTAATGAGATTTCAAGGGAGTACCAGGCTGAGGAGAGCAGCTGGGGGGAATGAATCAGGTTACAGAGAGAGAACAAGTTCTTTCTGTCTCCCCTGCCGGGTATTTGAAGGACAAAGCAAGCTGGGCTGCAGTTACGGAAGGGACACCAGGCCAGCTCATTCTCCTTTCCAGGCATACATCCACGCTTTGGGCCAAGTGTGATGGTCATTTGGAAGCCACCAGGCCAGGAGGACCTGCAGAGCTCTGCTGCTCTGTGCTGCCTGCTTCCCGCGGCACCCAGCGGCTGCTGAAGTAGAATCTCCTCGGGAACTGGGGGCTCATATTCCCAGTCTTTGTTTCCAGCTCCCAACTGTTTTGTAGAGACCCAGTCCACTGCAGGTGCCTCCTTTAAAACTGAACTACTATACCTTCCCCAGCTCCCCCTACATGGCTTTAGGGCATGTCTGGATATAAGACATAAGGAATGCACTGGCAGAGTTTGTATATCCCAAAATCATACATAGAAACAAACCAAGCAATTTTGGCTCTTGAGCTTAGTCCAAAGTTTACAGGAGCTGCACAGCCCATTCTCTGCTGCTCCTTACCAAACCCCAGCCCTTGGACCTGCCTTTGGCTCTCTGTGATAGCAGCAGTGCTGAGGTATTTTCACCTCCCTCCTGCTGATGCAGCGGGAGAGGACCAGTGCCTAAGCAGCCCCAACCTTGGTGCTGCAGAACGGGGCTGAAGCTTGCAGGAAGCTGCACACAGAGCTCA
>NW_009925245.1:5516-16576 GCF_000696875.1 Nestor notabilis | reverse complement strand
GCGTGAATGGAACAATGGCTCACTCCTCCCTTTTAGTGCAAACTGGGTGCCCGACATCCCCATTCCCACTTTTCCATCCATCCCCTGCCTTCTCTGCAGGACTCTTCCTCCCCAGGCTCCCTGGTGAGATTTACTCTGCAAATCCCTCTGGCACACTGCTCCAAGTCACCACTGTGGCTCCTTGTTGTGGCAGGGGCAACCTGGGTCCGTTGTGCTCTTCTCACATTCTCCTTCTCACAAGGTGCAGATTCATGTGGCAAACTAAGGCTGCAAGCTCTGGACAGGTCTGTCAGTCCACGAGTGCCAGATCATGAAAGGAAAGAGTTGTCTTGAATATTATAGTTCTCTTTGCTTTCAGCTTATCTTTTCAAGAAGCAAATGAAGAGAAGATCAGCTAGTTATCACCTCAACATAATCCTCCTACCTCTCCCTGTGGCTGTAAGAATAACCAACCTAACTCCCACAGGCTTTTCCCACTTCTTTACCCCACGTGTCCTCACTACACTCCTAAGGTGGCTTTGGGTTTCTGTGGAGGAGAATGATAGACCAAGGGGCACAGGTCTGGAGTGGGAGGTGTAACAGGTACACTGGCAAAGCTGGAGGGAAACAGAAGCAGATTGGGGGAAGTATCAGAAACAAGGCTTACAACATTTGTAAAGTCCCCACTCTGACCTCTCCTGTTCCCCAGCCACATGGAGACAAGGTGTTTCCCCACCCACAGAAGTGTTTTGGTTCACACATCCCATGTGCATCTGCCTGTGGGTGAGCCACTGTCACTGCCTGCAATTCTCCTGTTGAGCAAAGCTGATCAGATGGTTAGAGCCATTTCCAGCTAACTGCAGGTCAGAGCACAACGCAGGAATCCTCACAGAGAAGCCTTCTGGACACGAAGATGGACAAGCAAGTCTTAGACCAAGGTCCCATCACCTTCATGCTACCAGCACACACCAAGCCCAGCACATGGCAAACCCAAGACCCTGACCAAACACAGTGCCCCACGCAGCCAGCATGATTTCCCTGGGGCTTTGAGGAGCTGTTGCACTGGGAATTGGTGGGTCCAGTCCCAGCAGTGCTAGTGTGAAACTGCTGCAGCACCAGCGGGGAAGGATGGATTGCTGCTGACCAGCAGCATGTGAAGATCTACCTGCCCACCCACTTGTTGCCCCTAACGTGTATCTCCTGCCAGCACAAAAGACACCAAGCTGAAGGTGCAGAGGCACCAAAGAAGTGCCTGGAGGCACAGGGGGGATGCCAGGGGTTGCAGGGAGGAGAGGAAAAGCACTGCCTCAGCCTGGCCAGCCCCAGTGAGGCTCCGGCTGGCAGTATCACTGCTCCACTGCTGCTCACTTGCAATTTGTATCATGGGCAATTAAACTCTTCCTGTGCACGGAGATGGGATGTAATAGTCTGAATATCCAGCCTTTAACATCAAGGCATGAAGAGGTCCTTGAAGCATATTGCCTCTGGTTACCCAGTGCCACTGAATTCTGAGAAATGGTCTCCATTTCGTAACACATTTATAGCAGATTTCACATCAGCCTTTTACGGGAGATGCTGGTTGCATGAAATAAATAGAACTGATTTCTACTGGAAAGAAAAAAAAGAAGTTTTGTTGAAAATATATTAAAATTCTCAAAAGCTAAAATGAATTTCCTCAACCTCATCATTTCATTCAGACACATTTCTTCTTCTGTAAGCTCTCAAAGCATTTTGCTTTACCCTTATCCGTTTGATTCGCTTCATTTTCACTTTTATTTTCAAATGCTCATTTTCATGCTTTACTTATAGGATAGGATTTATCACCGTATGAAAAGCAAATCAAAACAATCTGATGATACTAAACATAAATATTTTGATTGTCCCTAGACCTATTTTCCCTCAGAAACGTGGAAGAATTTTGGCTGTTTGTCTCAACTGGGAGAAGACAATGAGGCTTCCTCCCCTACAGTGCTGTCTGTTCACCCTAGACCAGAAACCCTGGCCTCTGACCAGCTCTTTGACTTGGCTTTCACACACTTGAAATATCCAGACCTTTCCTGTGGAGAGATCTAAAGCCTTCAGTTCAAATAAATCAACCCTGCCTTAAAAATAATTCAGCCCATCAAGTGAAAACTATTGGTACAGCTCAGAGCCTATATCTTTCAAATTTGACACAATAGTGCTTTCCCTTTGACTTGGAAGAATCAATTTAATGAGGTTCAGAGCACAGATCAGTACCTGAATCAAACACATGCTTCCTTGCCTGTCCATGCACACAATGCCTCTGTATGAAGGAGCAATGCCACGAGCTAACATGCTTGTGATGGAGATGGCTACATCCATGCTTTCCCCCACAAGATGCAGCTGCACGCTGCAGCTCCAAGCCTCAGCCCGCATGTCCCAGGCACATCCCTACCGGTGTGTGATGGGCAAGGTTGCATTCCCACCACCCATTCATGTGCATCACAGCAAAGCCTCTTTTAATGCCTTGCCAGAGGGCAAAGCTC
This sequence comes from Nestor notabilis, assembly GCF_000696875.1. Classification (NCBI taxonomy): domain Eukaryota; kingdom Metazoa; phylum Chordata; class Aves; order Psittaciformes; family Psittacidae; genus Nestor; species Nestor notabilis. Next base: position 14,090 of record NW_009925245.1, on the reverse strand, counting down.
CTGCCAAACCAAGAGAGAGCTGCTAGCTGCCTTGGTTGCCCAGGCAGGCAATGTCCCTCCAGCCCGGTCCAGTAAGGAGAGACTCCTGGTCACTGGAAGGCTGTCATCATGGTCCATTAACAGGTAGAAATCTAATTGCTGGCACACTCTTCTAGAAGAGGAGACCAAGCGTGTAGCTGCTGTGGTCACGAGCTGCGTTAGAAAAGGTTTTATGTGGGCAAGGGTGAGGAATATGAGTTACAACATTCCCAAGTTGGGCATGATAAGCACACCAGCTACTCGGGAAGCACGCCTGCAAGGGTTCAGGGCAAGAAACCAACCCCTCTGCATTCAGCCTGGCTGAAGAAACGTGGGTTTTCTCCAAAGGCTGGCACAAAACGAATGCAGGATTGAGCCATTCCTGCCAGCAGAAGGCCAGAAATCGGATCCGTGAAGGAACTACAGGAGCTGCTTGCTTCATTATGAATGTTGATTTATCCCCTATTGCTGGAGGGCCAGGGGCTGCCCAAGCTGTGTGGAGGCACCTGTGTGCCAGGACTGATGCTGCAGCACAAGAAACATGACTGAATACGGCCACATTCCCCATTTAGTTTCAGGCTGTGAGCACAGATGTTAATTAACTTTAGGGCTTTGCTCTCCAGAAATGCCTCTGAAGAAAAGCACTTTTCTCCCCAGGAAGATGCTGTCCAGATTTTCATATTTTATTAGCTCCCAATTTTAAAGGAAAAACCCCAGCTTTTTGTTCATCTTCCCTGATAACAGGCTCCTCGTGTTTCCTGCACAATAAACAGCCTATAAATAAAATACCAACATGGATGTCACACAGAAAATATCTGGAGGGGATTAGTGTATGTTCTGGATAATAAAAGGCACTAGTTGAATTATTCATGGTGAATAAATGAGCCCTTTCCCAGTTTGGGAGCAGACCCTGAAACTTGCGGAAGCTCCTGGGATACAGTCAGGATGGGAGTAACTCATTTATCTCATTAGACCTTCTGTTGCGGTTTGTGCTTTGTCCCACAAGTCACAGATGACTGGTGCTATTCCTCACTGGCCTCACGATTTATTTTGTTCCTTAAGGCAACGACAAACAATGTCTACAGGACAGGCACTGCCCTTTGCTGTGTGCCCGACCTCACCGTCACGCCAACACGAACAGCTACATGAGGGACAGGTTCTCTCCTACCGCTTGGGCACACAGGAATGAGTCTGAACATCAAGGATTCAGGAGATCTGAACACTCTCCAAACAAATGAGTATTTACGAAGACATTGTGAATGCACCATCAGCTCCAGCGGTGCTGAGCCATCACTCAGGCATGGAAACTAATGGCCACATAAAGCACTGGCATCCTTAGTGAGCAATACCCATTTCCCAACACTTACGTTTGTACGACACACATCTTTATCAGGGACCAAACCCAACCTAGCTCATTACAAGAGCACGCATCCTGTGCGACCTCGCTGGATTCATGCTGATGCCCAACTCTTTCTGCACACCAGGCAGGCCAAGAAGAGCGCACAGTCCTTGACAGAGACTTGCGGTGTGCTTCAGGTGTTGCAGTCCACCACAGAAGTGGGTGCATCTGGGCTATTGCCTCCTAGACAGATGACTTCTGAAGCATTTTGAAGTCCTTTCAGTTGAGAAGTGCTGTGCAACTGCTGGAGTCTATTATTATCAGGGAAGAAGGGGGAGGGAGGTAACAAATTTCCTTTACCTATAGGCTTATCTTGTGCTCCAGAGAAACATATTCAAGCATTTTTAAAAAGTGTGCCATTTTCATTTCCTTCCTACTTATTCCAAAGCAGCCAAAGCTAAGTATAATCAGGACTTAAGTATTCCTCAGAGCCAGACAATTATTACCGGTCTCGGTTTCCCCATCTATTAAGAAGAAACGAAGATATTAACCCAAGCCTTGCAGCAGGACACCACGGCTGTAACCCAGGGCTTCCCGCTGTGACTCCCACACTAATGCCTTCCAACAAAGCACAGCTGCCTTTACTTGGGATGCAGCTCCACTTCCATGTGAAGATGCCTCAAATTGTGCTCTCCACATAGGTGGCTTAGCCCTGCACAGCTTCAGTGGAGCCTGGCTCCTCTCCTGGGGATCTTGGCCCCTGCTGCTGGGGTAGCTCAGCCATTCACAAGCAGCTGCCAGCTTGCTGCCCACTGATAACGGGGCATCAATGGGGATTTTACCTAAAGAGCTGCAGTTCAGCAGCTCCGAGTAGGGAGGAAGCAATCCTTGGAAGAGGGTTGTGTCCACAGCCACTGCCTCCCTGCCCTGCTAATCCATCCCTGCACAGAGAGCACCCAAAAGCAGTGATGAAGTGCCCCAGGTCCCCAAGCAGGCTTTGTCACCGCAGCTCCCTTCCTCACTGCTAACCCTTGTCAGCTTTCACTTTGAAAGGCAAACCTCCCTCCCTGGCTCCTTGGGATTTACATGAAAGCAGTCAGTGGGGAGTTCTTTTCATTCATGCTGGGCTTATACTTCTAAATTATAAAGTGTGTCAAATGAGGATTTAATTTATACTTAACAAGACAACGTTTGTAAATTAATTATTCATCAGCTGATAACGAATAAACATTTCTCCTTTCCCTCCCTCCCCCTTTTTCACAGTGTTTTCACAAATTCACCTCACATGCAAATCTATTCAATCTATTCTGCAGTACTACAGACGTGGGAAAATATGTTCTTCATCCTCAATTTTGTTAGCGTGTTGCATGGTAACTAATGCAGCCAGGCACAGCATTATGAATTTAATTGTGTGCAGCATCTCCTTCCTGAAGAGGGAAGGGCAGAATATTCAACACATGTATTCGGACTATCACCCTCTTGGGGTTGCAGTCCCCTGCTCACAGCCAGAGATAAGGAAATAATTTGCTGCAATAAGGGAGGCAGGAGCTTAGCCCTACCTGCTGGAAATCACAGGCACTTCAGAGGCAGCAGAATCGAGCCCCTAGTGAATGTTGGAGGCCAAATTTGCTCTTTCCATCTTCATTACCAGTAAGGAATCAGATTGAGGTGATGCACAATCCCAGCAGAAGAGCTGTCATTAAGTTTTGCTACAGAATTTGGCACTCAAGGGCATATTCTCACACATACCAAAGAGAGGAGTCTCCAGCACCTAAACTAGCCCCAACTGCACTGGCTCTGACCCTAGATACCTGAAACAGGTAAGGCAGCAGGTCCCTGGATGAGTGGCATGTCTCCGTTCACTTCGGCCAGGAGGCTACTGCAGTGTTTGGGCTACGTTCTCGGTGTTCAACTCCTCAAGCTTGGTTTTGGGCAAGAAAGGGAGAAGGACATTCGGCTCTGATCTCTAGGAGGAATCTGGAAAGCTCTGGGCAGGACTGGCTCCATCCCCAAGCTCAGAATACAAGCACTGTTTCCACTCCCACCCATGCTGGCTCTCATGGGCACTTCACGGACATCCACAGGACTGAAGACACTCAGCCCAAGTAGTTGGCAGCCACTTTATTTCTACAGCATCATTTTCTGAGAGTTAAGCACCCCTAAAGGAAGGTGACCCAGAAGTCTAGGTGCCCTTGACACCAGTTAACACTATAATCTATAGCAATAAAGCCATTACAAAATAAAACTAGGAGCAAATCCCTCCAGTAAAGAACCAGTCAGCAAAAAAAAGTGAACCCAAAGTCTCCTCTGTGGGTCTCTGCTGCCGCTGCCCTCCCCACAAACATGCTGAGAGAACCAAGATGGGTCTTTGCACCAGGCTCAGCTTAGTGGTAAACCAAGGACATCTAAACTCTGTGTTAATGGAAATCTAATTGGGCATCCAGATTCGTGACACAGCTTGGAAAGCTGCGGTGCTGTGGGTGATAACTCATTTGGCTTGAGGTGCTGCTGGCCAGCACCCAGCAGCAGCAGGCGGCTCTTCAAGGGCTCATGGCCAAGCACATCCTTTCTCTGATGGTGTAAACACAGCTTCCCACCACCTGAGAAGTACCAAGTGTCCCCATCCCACCCAAAGACAACAGGTTCACGACAACAGGGAGGAAGTCCCAGTCCATGCAACATCTGGAGCAAACAGCTGTTTGACTTGATGGTCCCACTCTTCTGCACTGTTCCCCTCTCAGCCCATCCTCTTTCAACCAAGCCCCATCCCACTTCCTATCATTTAACTGTCTCCTATCTTTATTTCTGGTTACTGCCACATTTTGCCTGGCAGAGCACAGAGGGTCCTTTCTCCATGAAGAAGAGAATGTAAATTTGCTCAGCTACCTTAATGGACAACAAGACTGCCATTCTGGTCTACAAAAGATACAGGAAATCACTTTACACTTCTCCCCCCTCCAAACTTGCCTGCCTTCTGCCAGCTCCTGACTGTTAATGTTATTTATGACAAATGATTGATGAGGGGATGCTGAATTCACACCCAGCACAGGACATTTTCAAATCACCTATTAATTTTTAAGGACTGGATTCACTTTTGTATTCTGACGTGATTTATCATTTCGAGGTTGAGCAGTGGCTACGCAGGGCCAACTTCCAATGCCTGACAGAGCACCAGTAGGCTGAAGGCAGTGATGTGGCGAGTAGTTAACCATTTGAGGTGTGAACAGAAGATCATGGGACACCAGCATTCAAACTACATTGCTTAAGTTGGAGCCACCAGTGTGTCAGGCCATGCTATAGCCTTCAGCTTCAGATTATATAGACCATGCTGGCCTGAGCTGATAACCACAATAATGCTGCTGTATTTAAAAGCAGAACTGGGTTCTTATCTTCTACATAGCCTGGTATGTGAAAAGGAAATACTTACATAAGATGCTGCCATCATAATGCACCTAAAAGAGATCAGTGGGACATTACCCCTCCAGCGGGCTTCCAGCCTACACGAGCCTCTCTGTCTGTGGCAGAGAGAAATTTCACCATGGGGTCAGGAGAGATCTAGCTGGTTCCTTCCCTCAGAAATGTCCATTTCCTCAGGATGCATAGGGGAATAAAGAAAGATCAGGCATGTGGGATGGGCCTGATAGCTGGGAGAAGGCAGAGCTGCTCAGGTTGGGAAAAGCTACATAAAAAGAGGCAAATGGGAATGACATCCCCAGCAGACAATCTGTACCATAGGTTTGGTGCCAACCTGCCAGCGGCTGGCATGACCCACAGAATGACTTAATCCATTGCATCAGCATGGAAAAGCAAACAAACACTAAACAAGTGGGTGAAGCAGCCAAATCTAGAGGCGACACCGTCGCAGTGTTGCCACAGCCCCTTTCTCTTGCTTCAGGTGACAATATAGTGAGATGCAGCCTCTCTCATGAGCAGGGGGAGGTATTCAGAGTACAGATGGCAGAAAGCTGCCATCCAAGGCTACGAGACCTGGGTCTAGCTGTCCTCAGGTCTTTTAGTATCAGCCCAGCATCTTAGGGAGAAAGGTTTAAAGTTCAAGTGCATCACAGATTCAAGTTTAGGAAGTTACCTAAGGAGAGGTAAGGAAGGGAAGGGAAGAGGGGAAGGAGAGGTGACCATAGAGAATCTACTTGGAGAGTCAAATGGATGTGTCTTGAGATCACCGGTGGCTGTTGGGATGTAGCCAGTAGCATCTGGGCACTTCAGAGAGACAGCTACAACTGATGCCCCAAAGTCCCTCAACTGTTACAACACTGAGTGGTTTCCTCCCCTCCCTGAGCATCTCCTCACCATACCATTCCCATGAATGGCAATCCTTTCCTCACGTGGGAAGGCTGAAGATGTGTAGATCAGCCCTGTGGCAGCAGCTTCCCCAGCAGATATAAGCAATTCCAATTGCCAGTCCTGCCTTCACACTCTTGGCTTGCTTGAAGCACACTGGGAGACCCTGGGATGCTGTGTAGTTGTGGAACCCCACTTCATAGAGTGTAAAACTTCCGCTGATGCTTAGAAGGAGCCAACCATATGGATTGAACTGCTCTAGGAACAGTCAGGGCTGTCTTCAGCAGCATCTCCCATGGTTCTCTGGTGTCTTGTAAGGGTCGAGTTCCCACAACAGCTCTTCCCCTTGGTGGGGATGGCTGTTGTCACTGCCCTGCATCCTGTTTCCACAAAAATACTGGAGAAGCTGAATATGCCTGAAGCTCCTATACCTGCAGCCATATATAGTTGGTATTAGCCTGGTGGATCTAAAAACCTGAGAGATTGGGATGGATGTAGCCATCACCATGGCGTAAGTTATGTTTCTTAGGAAACCAGACTAGCAGCAGTGCCTGGTATCTCCTTTTAGCAGGAGATGAACTCTGGATGCAAGAATGGATTTTATAAGCCACTTTCTACTGCTAGCACGTTCGTGGTTATGTAGTGATCCTGCAACAGGGAAGAAAGCAGAACTTCCAGCAGGGTTGGGAAGGGTAAAGTAAGTGGATGAGAGGTAAAGAGAAGGAATGAGGATGTACACTGTAGTTTTGCGTGGTTTTCTTGGGCAGTGCAAAGCAGATGGGGCAGCCACCTATAACACAACTCTTACGCTCTACCTCGAGGCACAGTAACGGCCAGGGATGTGGGTACACCAAATGCCTGCACCCTTCCCCCTGCACTGCTGCTCTTACGTTGCTGTGGCTTTGAGTCCACACACCCGCATGGGATGGAAGGAGCTTGTGGTAACTGCTGGCAACCAGGGATGACACCCACATGGCTTGGGCTGTGGTTCACCTGGAGACCAGGCCCACAGAAACAAAGGAAGGTAACTTTTTGCCTTGAGGCCATCCCTGCTGAGCCTCCTGATGGTTCCTCATCATGCAAGCAAGCACCCAGCCAGGTAACCATCTGGTGAGCACATGCTGCTCAGAGGCACATGCTCAGATGTGGCTAGTCAGAAGGGCTGCTTTAAAACTCTTCCTGGAGTGGAAGTGGTACTACAGCTACAATGCCTCCATACCCAGAGGGCTATGCTCAGTGGAAATCTTCTACTTGGGAAACTAAAAATAACATGCCCATCCCGAGAACTTTCTTTTTCCGGTTTAAGGGGGCTGGTTTTGTTTCTGCTCTGTTTTGCATTGACAGACAAGAAAAGTCAAATTGTCCTGGCTGTACCTCTCCTGTCCTCTCCACCCCACTGCCCAGTGGTTCAAAGGAGTCTTCTAAACCTGACAGCAGTCATGTTTGTTTCTTGCTAGAGAAGAGGGAAAATGACTTCGCAGGGAAAGTAATAATGGAAGTTTCCTATGAAAAATAATCAACAGTTGCTCTTCAGTGCATGGCCTGGGGGCTCTTCAGAACAAGTGTTTCTGTAGCTCTCAGTGCAGCAGGATCCCAAGCCATGAGCAGAAACTGTCACAGTCGTGGTGACATCTCTCTAAGGTGCTGTGTAATGGAGAAGAGCCATGGGACCTGTGTGCCCCTCCCTAGCACTGCAGGCCAGGCCTGGGCATCCAAGTTCCACATCATCAGACCATTGCCATGGAAACAATCTGCAGGTACCTATTTCAGTCCTCCTGGGAAGCACTGCTCCCCTTCCCAGCCAGCACAACACTGGCTCACCAAGGATGATGCCCTGAGCATCCTGATGCCCACACACTTCCCAATCAGGAGAGGGCAAAGCCATCAGGCAGAGGCGACTATCCACACTTTGCCAGTGGGGACCACAGAGCATCATTATCCTTCTCCCTGAGCTCATGAGCATGGTGAGGTTGCTGAGCTCTCCAAGGGCACTCAAAGACCTTTGCTCCTAAACAGAGATGGCTGTGAATCCTTTCTAGCTCTAGCTATCAGCAGGTCAGAGCACCTCTTCCCGAGGGAAGGGAAACAAATCCACCTCTTCTCATGGCAACATCCCCTTCAGACCACATCTAGCCAGCACAACACAACCTGCCAACAGCACGAGGCCAGCTACATCCCACGCTCTCAGTTGTGGTGATACAATGACCCTGTAGCAATGACTCTACTCACCATCTGGATGACAGACACTGGCCCGATGCTGTTCACGTAGATATCCACATCTATAAACGTGGGCTTGACTGTAAACAAAATGAAATAGGTAATGGTGAGCTAGGGCTGAGATTATTTGTGAAGATCTGAGGACCAAGGGAGCATCTGGGATCAGCGTGGCTCTATGCCACCAAAAACCCCAACTATGGCAGCCATAAAAGCATGGAAAACACGAGGCACAGCTGGGCCAGGTCACCACCCATGGTCACAGGGACCTTCAGGGGACACTTACTGCCAATGTCGGGCCTCAGCTTGTTGTCATAGTTCTTCAGCAGCGAGTTGAGGATCTGAGTGGCATCAGTCTCCTGTGCCTTGGGGGTGAGGACCCAGGTTTTATTGATGCTGAGGTAATCATAATCGTATTCCTCTGTGCTCTCACACCTGAAGCAGGAAAGACAAATGAGACAGAAGATCACTGTAGCAGCTCTTTGGCGCTCTGTGGGAGCTGGGGCACAGCTGGGTTTGAGAGACTCTAAAGGAGGAGGATGCAGCACTGCTAGAATGCAGAACATGAGGACCTCAGGGGTCTCCTCTCAGCCATACTAATAAGAAGACACAACTCACCTGGCACCTTTGCTCACTTCAGGGTCCCCAGACATGCAGGGTCAGGACTAGCAGGCATGGGATGCCCCACATCCTCCCCTGCTCAT
>NW_009925245.1:603-5474 GCF_000696875.1 Nestor notabilis | reverse complement strand
TGCCCCTCTGCTGCCAGCAGCTCGTGCTCAGGGAGCTGCCTGTTAACACCAAATACCTCAGCTGCTCTGCCTGCCCCTGAAGCAGGCTTCCTCTGATGAAGAAAGCAGTGACCAAACAGCATTTTAGGGGTGCAAGGCATTTACAATAAAAGCATTTCAGAGAAAAGAGGTCCTAAAACCACTAAGCAGGCAGCATGCACGTCTGGTTTGCCAGGAAACCAGCCATCTGCCCAGCACATATCCTTGGAAATTAAAACCTTATGCAAACTTCTCTGCCTCCAGGCCAAGACCTGCCACAACCCATTCCCTGTACCCACCAACCCTTCCTCCCCAGCCCTTAATTTAGCATGTGCTCCCACTAAAAGATGCTCCACCTTCCTGACCTTCCAGTTCCAAGCCAGGCAAAGAAAGCTTGCATCCTCCTTTGGGCATGATCCACTTAGCAACAGCTTCTCCCACTGCCTTTTACATCTGCCCTCTCTAAACCTTTTACATCCCTCCCTTTTCCTAAAGGAGTTTTTAGAATCACAGAATGGTTTGGATTGGAAAGGACCTAAAGATCATCCAGTTCCACCCCCCCTGCCATGGGCAGGGACACCTCACACTAGACCATGTTGCTCAAGGGTCTGCCCAACCCGGCCTTGAACACTGCCAGGGATGGAGCATTTACCACTTCTCCGGGCACCCTCGCAATAAAAAGCTTCTTCCTTATATCTAACCTAAAATTCCCCTGTTTCAGTTTGAACCCATCACCCCTTGTCCTATCACTACAGATGAAGAAATCGTCTAATTAAATTAGGTCCACATGGTCACAAGGGGGAATTCTAACCACCTGCTGCTGCTCTGGGCAGCTTGTTCTTGAGCTTGTCCCTGCAATGACACAGCCATACGTGGGAGAGGATGCCGAGCATCCCCACAGCTGGGACACCCCCCTTGACATCTGCCATGTCAGCGTGTCACCCGCTCCAGCAACAGAAAGGGTGTCACAGCAGGAGCTGCCATTGTGTTGACACTTCCCAGCTGGAGCCTCGCAGCTCCGAGGTGCAATGAGGCACCACTGGTACACAACTCCCTTCAGCGCCTGGGGAATCAGAGCCTGCAAAGGTACTTGAAGGGGGAAAAACAGCATTAAATTGACATGTTGCAGCCAATTTATCAGGTGCTTCTGTTTGAAAACCCCTGACAAAACTTGCTTTCACAACCACTTTAAAACTCTTTGCATCTCCCCACCTTTGAGGCATCAGGCTGTGTCCCTCGACAAGGGCTGTGCTGCGTGCAGCTGCCTGCCTGCCGCCGCACATTAGGTCCTGGTACATCAGCTTGTTGTTTCCTGTCTGATTGCGCTGCACTTTCTAACGATGCTTAAGGAGTCTTAGCAACAGTGTCAGGATGCACTTCCCTATGTGAGCAGCGGCAGCGCGGGCTCGCCTGGCTGTGTGCTGTGTGCTGTGTGCTGTGTGCTGTGTGCTGTGGCGTGCCTTTGGAATGCAGCCGAGCTGATGGCTCCATGGCACCCAGCAGCAGCAGGAGGCACAGGGGACCACTGCTGCACCCTCCCAGAGATGAAATCTAGGGCTGGCCCCACTCCTGTGGGGTGCAAACCTGTATCTCTGGCCACAGCTCAGCTCGGGGCAGGGGAAAGCAATCCTAACTGCTTCCCCTTGCTGCCGGTGCTTTGGGTGATGCCACTGCATCTATCAGAGTGGGAACGGCTACGTGGAATCCTTGTCTCGGTGTTCCCTTGACCCTGCTTGAAGCCAGCCCAAGACATGTCACTGGTTGGCACTGAACTCTGCGTGTCCCACTGCCCAGGCAAAACCCAGTTCCTCCAAGCCATAAGACCACAGGAGAGTCCAAAACCCCACTGCAGGGATGAACAAACCCAGGCAGGTTACTCTGACCTCGGGCTTCTGTCTCCCCACCCCATTTAGTGCCGCTGATTAACACCCTGAGGCTTGGGGTAGCATTTCCAGGGAGTCACATCCCTGTTACAGATGCTGTGACACTACCAAAAATATGCTTTTTGCTAATGCAGCTAATCCTGGGCTACTAAACCATACTAAGCCATCTTAGCATAAGCAAACCAGCTTTTGCTGGAGAAAATATGCTTTTGCTGGGTGTCTGTGCACCCACAGCCACACACCAGCTCTTGCTGGTCAGGAGTGTGACTGTCAGGCCACTCTATGTGAGATTCTGCCTTCTCCCCAGTCTCTCTTCCCAGTAGCCCCTCTTCAAGAAGAGAAGAGTCCAAGAGCTATTAAAGAGGAGAGGAATTAAGGTGACATGTGCATGTCCCCCCACAGCTGCTAATGGAAATGTCACACTGCAAACCTGCAGTGATCCCAGCGTGCTGTGAACACTTGCTGGCCTGGCAGCATTGTCTCCTGTCACAAAGTGACTGGCTCGGTGACAGGGGACAGCCAGTTCTCATATGTCTTCATGCAGCCAGGAGGAAAGGCAGACCCACGTCTCCTCACCTCTGCTTGTTTAAACATCAAAACATCCAGCTCACAGCATCGACATCGCCTCTGCTCGGCCATGGGGCTGGGATGAAGCTATGGGCATGGGGTGTGCAGGACAGAGCTGGGACACGGCGAGGAATCCCCTCCTCTGACACACACAGTCAGGGTCGTGGCAGCTCCTGCTGGTGCCCAGAGCAGGAGACCTGCACGGCAGGGAGGTGTCCTTTCAGATGCGCTCACATGTACGGATGAGGTTGGACAACCCTCCTTGGGCAACCCTTGGCATTACAGCAGGACAGTGCCTGCCTCGCCTCCCCCATTCTGCTTTGCTCCAGCAAACACTGGTTTTGCTGAGCTTTCCAAGCACACCGATGGTCAAAGTTAAAACCATCAGAAGAGCTGGTGGCTGGCTGCATCCCCCCAGTGCACAGGCTGTCCAGCAAGGTTTCCCTTGGCAGGAAGAGGGGAAGAACAACATGTGACGTGAGCCCACTCAGACATACCTGACCAAGAAGCCCACTCAGACATACCTGACCAAGATGCCCACTCAGACATACCTGACCAAGATGCCCACTCAGACATACCTGACCAAGATGCATACCCACTACTACTTGAAACCTGGTGCGTTAATGAAGTCTGAGACCAGTAAAGTGTCATACAGAGATCTGCACCCACTGGGGAGGTAACATGCACCCCTCTGAGCCATCCCTAACCCTGAGGCAAGAATGTCCTGGAGTCATTGCAGATACTGGGCTGTGATTGCCCAGCCCCTCTGCAAACACAGCTCAAAGCCTGCCCTGCTCCAGAGGAACAGACAGCAACAAAATGCAAGAACAACATTTCCCATGGTTGAAAAGCACTGTGGTCAGTCCCAATTACTACATGGTAATGTGTCCCTCCAGCCACCCATCCCAGGGTGGCTCCAAGGGTTGTAGGCACAGGGGTATTCAGGCAAATAACTCTAAATTAGAAGCAGGCAGAAGATTTAAAGATGAGGGCTCACTAATCTGTACCCCATCCATTTCACATGTTCTTGTACCTCTCCTTTCACTTCATGAAGCCCCAGTGGTCAAGCCTGCACATTTTCAATCATCTACCAAGCCCAGCTTTCCGGTGGTGTGATGCCATGCAAGGATCCTGCCTTCAGGGCTCAGAGTTGGGTGCCTTGATCCCAGCCGAGGCAGTGCCCTGGGAAATGCTGGCTCTGTGGTGGGGGGACTGTCCGGGGATGCTGAGTCACCCGGCACAAAGCATTCAGCCCACTCCAGCACCAGGGGATGGGTCTTGCAGCCTGTTCTGAGAGAAGAGCTTGTGCACACACATGCAGCAGCTGAACCGGGCTCCTCACCCCAGCACCCACCAGCAAGTGCAGGGCACTTGATTCACCCTCCACAAGCTACAGCCAGGATGAATGCAGTGAATGCAGAGTAAGACCCTGATATAACTTGCTCCTTCTCTCCTTCTTCTCCCACATGCTTGCTCTCCTGCTCCATCACCCACCCTCCCACCCCCCCAGCATGCACAGACTCTGGCAAAGCGGGGCTCAGGGAACTGAGGGACTGAGCAGAAGGGAAGCCGGGCCAGACATGGGGTAAATCTTCCTGCTCAAGGGCATGTGAATACATGACTTAACAGCTCCTCCATGTGATCTTGCAGCTTACCACTCACCCTCTCAAAACGCAGTGTTCATGGCAGCGTGCTGCAGGGATGGTAGGACACAGGAACCGGGACCAGCACAGACCCTCCTCTAGGTCCTCAATACCCCCCGGCACCAGCACGCTGGGTGTCAGGGCATGAGCCATGGGGCAGCTCTTGCTGCCTCAACCTCGGGAAGGCCAAGCCCTGCAGGACCTGGGGCAAGGATGGACATTCTGCCCGCACCTGAGGTTGGGAAGCCTTGGCAGAGCACACTGTAAGTAGCAGGATTCATGCTCCCTGTCCCTGACTGCATTTGTAATGGGATTTGATCGGCTTTAAGACAGCTTATTCTGCCAATTAGCTTCAACCAGTAAAATCCCTCTCCCCCCAAGCCCTGGGGGGAACAATCTGCTGACAACATGTTCTTTCCCCATCTAGCCATTTAAACACACCAGTGGGGATAGGAATTGTAAAAAAAACAGGGAAAAAGAAACTTGAAAACCCCCTTGTGCGTGGGGCCTTTCATTGCTGTTTACAGGGAAGCACTAGGAGCCGCTGGCTCTGGGAGAGAGCTGTCACCTGCCAGCCCCACGTTCCGCTGGTGGCATCGGGCTGGCATCGGGATCCCAGCCAGCAGCTGGAGCTGGGACCTGGGGCCAACCTGTAGAGCGAGGCAAGAACCCACGCTGCCCCCGTCCTGCCAGGCTGCGAGCCCTGCAGGGTCTTTAGGGGTGCCAGGGGATGGAGTGCAGGGAAAGGGATGCAAGCTCC
>NW_009925245.1:0-409 GCF_000696875.1 Nestor notabilis | reverse complement strand
CCCATCCCGACTCTGCGTTGAAATGCCCCGGTGATGGATGTAGCCCTCAGGAGGTCCTGAGCTCCCACTGGTCCTGCTCTGAGCACCCCCAGAAGGGGCTCAGCCCCCGGCAGGATTCAGCCAGCGAGGTCATGGCGGGTGGAAAACGGGATGTCCTCTTGATTCCCGGCATGCGGAGAAGGGGACCTGGGGTGCAAAGGACACGCAGGCACTAGGTGCTGCCGCGGATAGACCTGCTCCTGCCTTGGAAGGAGCCGCTGGGGGCACAGAGGTGCCCAAATCCCCGCTGAAGCCGGGGGGTGGGGGGGGTGGATAAGGGGGGCGTGAGGATCGATGCTATGTCTCCAGCCCCCTCCCCTCCCATTGCCCCGACGGGTAAACTGAGGCGGGGAAGGGGCGTCCCGGTCGG
>NW_009925244.1:40368-41228 GCF_000696875.1 Nestor notabilis | reverse complement strand
GAAGAAGGGAAATGTAACCCCCATTTTCAAATAGGGGAAGGTGGCAGACCTGGGGAACTACAGACCAGTCAGTCTCACCTCTGTGCCTGGCAAAATCTTGGAGCAACTCTTTCCTGGAAAGTACAGTGAAATAACTTCCATCTAGAGCAGAGATTTTATGCTTAAAGGGGGTACTCCACATATATAAAATTTGGTTTTGTTCCTTCCAAAATCCTCTCAACTTTCCTCCTGTATGCAGTTCTTATTTGCTCTAAGAGTAATTTCCTAGAACTTTCCAGCTTAATAAACTCTTTGTAGTCTCAGCTGGTTCCAGGCCAGAGCTGCAGAAAGACAGGATTTTTTCCTAACACAGTTCTTTCATCACTAAAGCCAAGCATTCTCAACAAACCACCTCCCACTGCTGACAACAGGTAGCATGGATAAAACCATTTAAAGGAAAAAAAACAGTTAAAGGAAAAAAAAAAAATTAAGAGAGGGTAGCAAGGAAGCAAAAATTTTAAGACTTTCGGTGAGAAGGGAAGGACAGGGAGGTGTTCAGAAGACAGCAAACAAATTTATGTTCGGTTGATACGCTGGAGGGAAGGGATGCCATCCCAAGGGACCTGGACATGCTTGTGAGGTGGGCTGATGCCAACCTCATGAAGTTTAACCAAGACAAGTGCAAGGTCCTACACCTGGGTCGGCACAACCCCAGGCACAGCTACAGGCTGGGCGGAGAAGAGATTCAAAGCAGCCCTGCGGAGAAGGAATTGGAGGTGTTGCTTTGATGAGAAACTGAACATAAGCTGGCAGTGTACACTCGCAGCCCAAAAAGCCAACCATCCCCTGGGCTGCCTCAAAAGAAGCGGGACCAGCAGAGG
>NW_009925244.1:23321-40208 GCF_000696875.1 Nestor notabilis | reverse complement strand
GGGGCTGTTCAGCCTGGAGAAGAGAAGGCTGCGTGGAGACCTTATAGCAGCCTTCCAGTATCTGAAGGGGGCCTACAAGGATGCTGGGGAGGGACTCTTCATTAGGGACTGTAGAGGTAGGACAAGGGGTAATGGGTTTAAACTTAAACAGGGGAAGTTTAGATTAGATATAAGGAAGAAGTTCTTCACAGTGAGGGTGGTGAGGCACTGGAATAGGTTGCCCAAGGAAGTTGTGAATGCTCCATCCCTGGCAGTGTTCAAGGCCACGTTGGACAGAGCCTTGGCAACATGTTTTAGTGTGTGGTGTCCCTGCTCATGGGAGGCGGGTTGGAACCAGACGATCTTAAGGTCCTTTCCAACCCCAACAGTTCTATAATTCTAAGTTACTGGAAATGTTGACAGAGACCTGATTCCTGTGTGCTATTCAGCTCATTAAGTTTTGAGGCCCTTCAGACTTTCTCTGAACCAAATCTTCAAACCTTTTGAGATTCACTGGTTATTATCTATCCTGAGCTTGGAAACAGCAAACTATTAAGTAAAAAAGCCTTGAATTATGTGGAACTGGGAGGCAAAAGAGGGCTTGTCAGCCCTAGGTGATAAACTCATGACTGGGATGCTACGTCAGGAAAAATGCTTCTGACTTCCGAATGGTGGGAGACTATCAGGGTTTAGTCCCACTCTGGCTTCTCTCCTCATTCGGGTGAACTCTTCAAATATTTTTTGTAAAAGTTATGCTCTGTCCCTGCTCTAAATTTGTTGCTGGGATTCTAGGGGGATGAAGTTGGATTAAAAAGGGTAATTTATGTGTAGAAACATAAATACAGCCAATATAAGTACATCAAATGTTCTTTTTCACTGGCTGATGAAAAAATGATCTTTTTTTCCCTTTTTCCGCAGAAATATGAACAGCCTCAGGAATGAGGAATGATGAGCTAATTTCGCAAGAGACCAGACTTCATGTGCAGTCTTTTAAGAGTCTGTTTTACATTGATACTCTTGTAACCGAGGGAGGATACAGACTTCTCTTTATCCGTGCAGCATGCTCGATCTTACTGCTCTGTGTTGCAACCTTATTTGCTGCAAGAGTGCTTGAGCCAGTTCACTACTGCTCTCCTTTCCCTCTCTTCAGGCCCTCTTGACACTGCCAGCAATTGTCGCTGCATGCTCTGCCTGTCACAGTGAGGTGGTCTGCTACTGTCAAGGGGGATGTGATGGTGAAGCCGATGGCTGCAGCCACTGCTGCCAAATCCCTGCTGCACCACTGGCTGGGGGTCTGGGCTGTGGTGGTAGCCTGTTTCTCCCAGACTGGTCCCCTCAGGAACTGGCAGCCAGGAGCATCCTGTGGGCTTTGGTCCAGCTGCTGTGTCGCCAGATGGCCAGTGCTGTGCTAGTCTAGCAAATGATTTGGTGCCAACAATAAGGGAATTCACTCCCTGGAGCTATAGGTGTAGCATTTTACAGGAATCAGTTGTATTAAGATGTCAGACTGCAGCGTTCTACATATGGGTTGTATTTTACTAATGTAATGAAGGTGAAGCCATCATTTTGGAAAGCATTGGGGGCCATTCTCGAATAGACAGAGCTGCTTTACTAAAACGCTTTCCTTGCCTGATGTGCAAACTGCAGCTATGTCCTGCCTAGCTATTTAATATTCATTTGTTGATGGTAATCAGCAACTTGAGGCTGCTTTAAGCAATAGTTTTCCAATTAGCTATGTACAAATGCACTTTATCAAATGCATCTGAAATAAACTTTTGAAATAATATATTAATAGGTTGTTACTTGTTCATTTCTGAAGTATGCAAATGTATTTCAGAATTGTTTTTTATAGTATACCTTTTCATACAGATAAAACACAATGTTGCAGTTCCTTGATTTGTCATCCATAACATTTCATGATACAGTTCTGATGCATCAGTGTTATATACATCATTATTAATTAATGAAAAAAATAAAGCAAATTTCAGAAAAAAATTGAACTGTTCTTAATAGAGAAAGATAAAACTTCTAGTCCTGTCAAGGCAAGTTGTGTAATTGAGATATGCTCTTTGGAAGTTCACTGTTTTCAAAATAGATTTTCAGGCATGTGGTTTTGACTTTATGGTTTAGAATAACATCTGTAAACAGAGTGAGGGTAGTGTTTTTGCTGTGAAGAATGGGATTTATGCATAGAACCTAAAGAGAAAAATGACTTAATTAGTCATGTCATGCATTAAATCATACAAAACAAATCTGTCCTGGGTTTTTTCTTCCTTTGAATGTGTAGTTAGGTTTTCTTTCTACTGATGTTTATGCTGAATTGTCAGGAGAAGAGTCCTGTTCTAGAGAAAAAAAAGTAGCAATATAACTTTCACCTTTTTGCTACAGCAGGGAAAGGGGAAAATATATTTCCCAGTTTGCCACAATGCACTTGACCCAAATATTTTCAGGCAACCTGACAGAAATGACCATTTTACAATCTAATACATATTTTAGGGGCAGAGGTAGTCTATATTTATGCTGTGAATATTTTAGTCAGATTCTGGCCTTAAAGATAAAATATTTTTATGTCCAGTAGTGCGAATTATAAGATAGGGGATTTGGCATTACCATGAGAAGAACAATAATATTCAGGAAGCGGAACAAAAAGGTTATCTCAAATGCATACCAAAAATAGTTGAAAACCTTGTTTTCCAGTTGCAGTATACATTTAAAATAACCCATTAAATCTAGTTTAAGACTGCACATGACTATAGCATTTTTTATTGTCCTGATTCAGGGCAACTGTCAATAAACTTTCAACATAATTTCGCTACCTGAAAAAACTTGCTTTTAACAGAACATTGTAATTTAATCTGTCATGAAAAATAAATATTTGGTTCTTATACGTTATTCTGGTTGAGACTTTAGTGGAAGCTTTAATTCCTATATGTTTTAGCTGCTCAGTAGGTTGAGTAACTTGGATTTCGAGCAAGGTGGCTGGAGTTTTCATTTAGATTTCAGTGCTTTTTCCCTCTAGGCCTCTGAGGGTTAATCTCAGCTGTCATCCCTAGGTAAAAGACACATGGTAAAACAGCAACAGGATTTCTAATGCACAAGCTTAATATTAAATTTCCTATTTGATTATCAGTCAAAAAGAAAAAAAAAAGACATTGGTTCTGATTTCAATTTTTAGAGGTGGGGACTTAAAAGTTTGCAATCTGATGTTAAAACTTGTTTATTTTAAACTAGAAATTCAAGCATGCGTTTTAAATATTTGTGCTTTTTTTGGCAAGTTACAAACAGGTGTTTGGGCAGAGAGGGTCAAACCAGTCGATGCTCCAGCAGAACTGGATGTTTTGATTCAAAAACTAAGAAGCTGTATTAAAGAGCAATATAATCAGTATTCTCCATTTCTTTTATAGCTTCAGCAACATGGTACTCTGCTACTACAGTATGTGTTCTAAAGCAAAGCTGGATCTCATTTCACCTGAAGGAGGGTATGCATGAAGAAGGTGTGTTTCAGTACAAACATTTTCCTGAACATACCCTAAAGCTTAGCTCTAGCAGTTCAAAATTATTTCTTGTCTTTTGTGTAAGGAACCTGTCCCAGCTGTAGTCCAGGGTTCATATAGGAGAACCACAGAGGGAAAAAATAGTAGCTGTGTATTACACCTAAAGTTTTCTCTGTTTGGTTAATGATGTTTTTAGTATTTAGACTTAATATTAATCTAAGAATTACGCATTTTTTAAGGGGAGGGTATCTGCAAAGAGATTCTCAGATTTTGTAAAACTTGGTGAAAAATCTTGGAATCTATAGCTTTGATGCACTCCTCCTCCATTAAGTTTCTACTATTTTCTCATAAAAGTTTGAGTATCCAGGATTGATATGAAAGAAGCTAGAACTAAACCCAATGTTATTTTCACTTCAGAATAGATCAAATTTTTCTTATCTCTTGTAATGTTTTAAGGGTTTGGAGGAAGGGCAAGGATGGATGCATGCTGGGAGTAATTTTTAGGGGAAATTGCTAAAGATACCTAAAACCAAATCTGAGGTTAATAATAATGCATAGCTTTCTGTTGCACTTGGAAATGTGGGGTTGGTTTTTTTTGAAAATTGAATTACTGGCAGTTACATCAACATCCTTGTAAGTTATGCCAACATCCTTGTGGAATAATTTCTCAGTGGGAAGTAATCAAGGACGGACAAAAAGGCCTAGTAAGGAGAGAGACTACAGGGCAGGTTTCTTCAAACAGTGATGAAAATTTCAGTTCTCTGGTGCTCCCTCGATTTTTAAACAGGTAAAAAAATGATAAATATATCATATGGCAGAGTTCACGTAGAGGTCCTGATGTCCCTCTTGCTACAAGATTGTACTTTTGGCTTCGATTTTAAAGAGAGAGTGAGGAGAGAAAATTGTGATGAAGCTACAGTAACTTTCCATTTTGGGGATCAAAATATAGTGTAAAATGTCAAATTGAATAGCAAAAGAGAACTGTTTTCTAGATTAGTCTTTTTGCTCTATACAGGCTGATAATATGTACTGTATTTTAATGACTTATCTTGAATTGTGAAGGCAGAGAATAGCTGTCTTTTAAAGATCCACTTAAACAGATATAAAATAGAGGCATGTATAATAAAATGTGTAAGCCAACAATAACTCACTTGGATGAAATGCTGCATTATTATTTTTGAAAGTTTGTCACTATAATTTCTAAGGTGAAACTGAAAGACATAAAAAGGTACATTTCCCATATTTTGATATCTTCAGAGTAATATACTGCAAACAGGGGCATGCAGAAGAACCATTCTTATTTAAAAAAGAACAGGCCTTAAAAGAGGTCTTAAAAAGGAAAAGCCTCAGCAAAGCATGGTCATAAACTGCCAGATCTGTCTGCAAGAAAGAAGATATTGTCCAGGTGAATTGCCAGGCAGTGTTGTCCAGGCAGTAATGCAAAGCTAGGAATGCAGCAATGTTTTATAATCAGACTGTGTTTAAGGACACTGTATATGTTGCTGATCTGAATTAGCATTAGCTATTGAAACAAACCCCAAAATGTTCATCTAAACATGTAATATTTCATTTGTATTGTTTTGTGGTTTGGTTTTCTTTTTTTTTTTTTTTTCCCCCTCCTTTTCTTTTTTTCTTTTAGCATAATATAAAGAAGCTGCTTACTGATTTTTGTGGAGGCTTTAATATAACTTTATCGGGTATAAGCATGTGGATCCTTTTTTCTTTCTTTTTTCTGCTTGACTGGCAACAAGGATGTTATCTGAATAGAATTCATATTAAGTGTCACCTAGGAGATATATAAAAGGAGCTTTCATATACTGTCACTGTTTAGATATTTCAGGAGATAAGCAAGAACCTTTTTGAGCTGTCAGCTATTAAAGGGAGTAAAAGTGGCTATTTTCTATTAAAACCATGCACAGTATTTTAAGCAGTTATAAGATGTAGGATCAGCCCTTAGGGCAAGACTGTAAATACGTATTCAAAACCCCATTTTAACCTTCAGTTTATCCATTTACTAAGGCAGTAGTTTACAGCGCACAAACACCTATTTGCAAGATTTATTAGCTCTCTGAAAGAAATGTGCTACTGTAATATCATGAAGGATTTTTTTCACCTTTTTTAGAGAGTCTGTGAATATACAATGCATATTCCTCACCTCTGTTTTGAGGATCTTTTCAATTTAAGGGTGATATTACATTTTAAAGCAATTTAATATTACTCTCATTTTGCCTCAGCATGAGTATATTTGAATAGGAGTTACATGCATTTAACAGTTCAATCTGGGAGAAGCACCTTTTGGTGACGTTTTTCAATGACTTTTTCTGCACATAACGTAACACAAAACACACTGCAAAATTTTGCACATGCTTGGCACATTATCAGAACCAGAATAGTTCCACAATTCTCTTGAAATTTTGTTAAAAAACTAAACAATTTTTCTTAGAATAAAGTAATTATCCCTCTTAGTAATATTTCTTGCATTGTGCATATTATGATACTTCCTTATTTCTTTGTTTGTATGATACATTATAATTCATGATATAAATTACATGTATACATTATATAATAATATAACATGACAGGCTAGAAAGAGAATTGTAATACTAACTTAAGTAAAATTGTTGTACTTATAGTTCTCCTTTATTAGAGATATTTGATATTTGATTAAGTATAAAATGGGGTTGCAAAATATGCTTAATATACATAAATATCCCCATAACTGATATGGTATTAAACGTTTACTTGTCTGCCTTCTTGTTAGCTGTGAATGTCAAAACTTTCCTTACCTTTGCTGCTTAATTTCCTTCTGTGTCTTAGGCTTTCTTTCTGCAATAATATTCATTACATTGTATTGATGGTGCTGGTGAAAATTGATTTTGCAATGATGATGCCTGAATGAGAGGCATTAAAAGCACAGATCTTGTCAATTAGAATTGCTTGGATTACTGACAAAATACTGGTTTCTACTGATGGATGAAGTGAAAGGCACTGAAATTCAATATCAGTATTTGCAAAGAAGCTTTACTGGTGACATTTAGACCTTTGAAAGCATGTTCATAACAGTGAAATGATTATTCAAGCTGTAAGTGTGAAATAAATGTGGAATGGCAGTGATTTCTTGCTGTTATATTTGTCATAGAGGTACTTAGGGGCATAATACGCACATAGGGTACATGGACTAAGGCCATAGTGCAAATTTGGGATTGAGAAGTCCATATCCTAAACTGGCTGTGCTGAGTTGACCTTGGCTTGCTATCAGATGCCCACCCAGCCTCTCCAGCTGGGCTTGAACCACGACACTCTCTCACTCCCCCTCCTCAACAGCTCAGAGGAAGAGAGTAAGATGGAAAAGCTCATGAGTTGAGATAAAGACAGGAAGATCGCTTACCAGGTACTGTCATGGGAAAAACAGGCTTGACCTGAAGAAAATTAACATACTGACCTTTAAAACAGAGCTGTACCAAATATAAATTAAGACAACGCCTCCAGCACCTTGCGCTTTTTCCCAGGCTGAACTTCATTGCCACCCATCCCAATCAATGCAGGTGGATGGGGAATGAAGGTTGTGGTCAGTCCGTAACAGCTCTTCTCTGCCACTTCTCACACTTTTCCACTGTTCCAGGATGGGATCCTTCCCAGGGAATACAGTCCTTCGTGGACTTCTCCAGTGTGGTCCTTCCCTACCTGCAAGCAGTCCTTCAGAATAAATCAGCACCACAGGCTGCAGGCTGTTTATCTGTCAGGTAGATAAACTTGTGAATTCATGGTGTACCTTGCTTGTTGATCTCTGATTTAAGCTAATGACTAAATAAGAAATATAATAGGAGAGGCTATGAAAAAGAGTAACAAATGGGACCATGTAAATACACTGACAGGAACAGCCACTCTATCTGTAGTCTTTTATGTGTTTTATGAAGCTGATAACTAAGTCAAATTATACTTTCCCTGTGATATTCTTGCTGACTTGTTGGTGTGTTAATGATTTCTTGTGTCTGAGAGTAATGGCATGCTCTTTGGGAGTTGTGAATTTAAAGTATGGGCATGCTGCAATATTTTAATACTTTCATATCAACAAATACCAAGCATTTGGGCGACATAGTTTAGTGTGTGGTGTCCCTGCTCATAGCAGGGGGGTTGGAACTAGATGATCTTAAGGTCCTTTCCAACCCTAACTTTTCTATGATTCTATGATTTGTCTACCAAGACCAAAGTGTTGCTAGATAAAAATTAGTCTCCAGCTGTGTTCAGAGAGTCTTATTTGGTTCTTAGCCCAAGTGAGCAGGACAGTTGCTAAGACTGATGTTTAGGTTTAATCCAGTGTTGGTGCCTTACTCTTATTTTTCCACTTTGGGATCATATGCAAAACAGAATGCACCAGAGCTCCTGCAGGCAGCCGAAGAGTTTTGTGACACTTCGAAAGTATTAGGGCTTATTCTTTTGGGGAACAGTTCAACATGCACAAGAAAACTATCAGCATTTTTGAAGCATCTATCAGAAGAATTAAAATATGATGATCTGTACATGATCTGTAAAGCAGTATTTCTAATACAAGCAAACCTGAAATAATGTTTTATTTTGAAGTCCATTTAACTGGACTGTTTTTTCTGCAGCTGTCCCCATTCCTTCAGCAGAGGACTGCAAACTATATCTTTCTCTTGCTCAATTTGGGAGTTTTTCTTCACAATGCAATTTCTTCACATTTTTTTGTATTCTTTTGATGTCTTTAGAATTTCAAGGTTAAAGTGGATAAAAAAGATTTCAGATTGAATTAGCTACCTGACAGAAGTATATCTTTTTTAGCCAAAGTAATTTAAGAAGTCACTGAAATCAAGCAGGTAGGCAAACAGAAAGGATTGTAATCACAAGTAGTTAAGATAGATCATGAGATTAAAGCTGATAGAGGTTACTAGACATTTCCAATCTTTTTATTACTAGCATTTCACTTGCTAGGTAGCTTACTGTAAGAAGTCATGTAAGATAAAAAATATATCTCTTATTTGAACAGGGAATCAGAAATAGTAATGGTTCTATACAGAAGGATAATCAAATATGGCTTTTGTATCCTGTAAGAAACCCTTAGAGCTATCAGGCAATTATAAATATTTATTGCATTAAAAATTTGGCAGAACAAAGGAATAGTCAGGAGACTTTATAGCAGCAAAGGTTTCAAAGGCTGCAGGTCACCTTCATAAATAGAGCTTCATGGAGCTCCTGTGTAGATTCCCTTCCTGAAAACTTTCCAATTCAGAAGGTATGAGACCTTGCACTGTGTGTCCCTTTAATTCATGAACACTTCACCTTTCTCCACAGGTACTGGCATTTCTTTACATGATTTAGGGAGATGGTAATGGTTGCCTAGCTCAAATCTAACATCCTTTATTATATTGTATTAATACTTTTAATTAATCCAAGACATGTTCCTTACCTAGAAAAAAAAAAAAAAAGAAAAATCTTGTTTTCTCATTTTACAGATCAGATGAAATCAGATGAAAAACCAAATACAAAATGACATTTACTGAAGCCAGATATAAGAAAAAAATGTATAAAGCATAATTTTATATTTAAACCAGGGACAAGTGGCATTCAGGGTCAGAACTAGGACTGGTGCTGTTCATCATATTTGTTGGTGACACAGGCAGAGAGATGGAGTGCACCCTCAGCAAGCTTGCCAACACCACCAAGCTGCATGGTGCAGTTGACACTGGAGAAAAGGGATGCCATCCAGTTGGACCTAGACACACTTGAGAGGTGGGCCCATGCAGACCTCATGCAGTTCAATAAGGCCAAGGCAAGATCCTGCACCCAGGTTGGGGCAATCCCAAGCTCTTATACAGGCTGGGTGGAGAATGGATTGAGAACAGCCCTGAGGAAGAAGGGCTGTTGGGGACATTGGTTGATAAGAAGCATTTGCATTTGAAGATACGCATTTGCAGCCCAGAAAGCCAACCATATGCTGGGCTGCGTCAAAAGGAGTGTGACCAGCATGTCAAGGCAGTTGATCCTGTCCCTTTACTGCACTCTTGTGAGACCTCATCTGGAGTACTGCATTCAGCTCTGGGGCCCCAAACATGAGAAGGAGATGGAACTATTGGAGGAAGTCCAGAGGAGGGCCACAAAGATGATCAGAGGGCTGGAGCACCTCTCCTGTGAAGACAGTCTGAGAGAGTTGGGTTTGTACAGCCTGAAGAAGAGAAGGCTCTGGGGAGACCTTAGAGCAGCTTCCAGTGCCTAAAGAGAGCCTGCAAGAAATCTGTTGAGTGGCTTTTCACAAAGGTATGCAGTGATAGGACAGGGTGGAATGACTTTAATCTGAAAGAGAGTAGATTTAGGTCAGATATAAGAAAGAAATTCACTATGGGGGTGGTGAAAAACTCTGGGTGCATGTAACAGGTTGCCCAAAGAAGTGGTACATGCTCCATCCCTGGCAGTGTTCAAGGGCAGGCTGGATGGGGCTTGGAGCAACTTGGTCTAGTGGAAGGTGTCCCTGCTCTTGGCAGGGGTTTGGAACTAGATGATCTTTAAGGTCCCTTCCAATCCAAACCATTCTATGATTCTGTTAATTCCTTCGCTACTCACATGATGGATAACCATGAGAGTGTGTTTTCCTTGCAGGGGCTGGAACAGACCATGAGACCGGGATTCAAAAAGTGTTCTGTTAATTTTTTTAATTTTTAACTTTCCATATAAACAGTATTTTTAGCTCTTTGTAGTGGCTGAATGATAAAAGCTGTAAGCCAGGTAACTCTGCTGCTATTACCATATTATTTTTTAGATTCTGATTAAAGGTGATATGAATATGGGAAATTCAAATTGTGATTATTTCTTGTGTGAAGGAGATGTCATTAATGCAATAATTTTGTTAATATTTTTTACTGAGAAAACATATTATATTTAAACATATAAGATCCATAGGAAAAGGATGTTAAGATGTTGAGATTAGGTATAGTTTTCATTTTCTATCATCAAGAACCATGCAGGACATAGGGCAACATTCTAAATTATCTGATTTGTATAGCAGGAGACATAAAGATTTTTTAAGAAATATGAATGTGGCAAGAGGAATAAAATTTTTATTAGAATAAAATTTGCTGTCTTCATATGGAAATCTTTTCTTTTTGACACTGCAATGGAAAATACTTTGTGGACTTATTTTGTGCACAACCATAATAGATTGATGCATTAATAAACAAGAGGATTTAACAGCTTAAGGAACATGAAAACATTCCTACTAATACTGATATTTGGTAAGCATACTAGGAGGGTGACACAAGAGTGGTAAGGTGGTTAAGGATGGTGAGCTAGAAGTGGAAATATTAATCATGAGGGAAAGTAGCTATGGGAAAAAAACACCACATTTAATTGGTGTCAAAGTGATTTATAAAGCATTATGATTTGAAGCCTCACTGCTACAAGAAATGAATGGCTTGGTGATTTCAGATTTAAGTATCTTTCTAGGAGTAAAAGAAACTTTAAGTAAAACAATCAAGCAAACAATTAAAACTATGCCATTTATTTAGAGGTATAATTGGCAATAAAGTATATGTATTTGAGACTTTTATCTAAAAGTCTTGTCTTTTGATATTATTTCCATTCCTCTGAGAAATTTTTAAAATCTTGGCATAACACTGGTGGTACTGGAAAACTACGTGAGAGACATAAGAGGGGCCCAGCTTGTTTTAGAGTTACTGAGGTTGTAGAGCTCAAAGAAAGATATTTTAAACTCAGCAACTTTTATTTCTCTAGAGGCACAGAGTTAAGTATTTTTACTTCTGAGGCATTAGCAGCTTGGACAAAATTGGTATTTTACATTTTACATACACCGACTTGTAATACAAGTTGGCTGCAACATGGATCAGTGGTTACTTCAATTGAACTTGCACTGATCAATAAATGTGCTTTGCCCAAATACAATTTGTTATCTATCACATTTGTTTCTAACAATCTGTAGTCACTAATTATAAAAATTCTTCGTCTGGAATTGTAGCACCTCTTGAGATTTTGAACCACAGGCAGAAAATTTCTCAGCATCCATCATATAGCTGGAATGTGATTCTGACAAAGCAGAAAATAAGATAAATGCTCAATTTGCAATCTATTAATGAAGAATAAATAGTAGAAAAATATTTGTTAGCCTAATCAGTGTTAAGATGAAGAGGGATTTCTTTATCAGTTCAGATTAAAAACACATGTATGTAACATGGACAAACGACAATGGTTTAAAATTCCATTTGTGCGTATAAATATGTTGGTTCACCTCTCTCTTGAAACTAAGATAGCCAATTTGGATGTCC
Source organism: Nestor notabilis (assembly GCF_000696875.1). Classification (NCBI taxonomy): domain Eukaryota; kingdom Metazoa; phylum Chordata; class Aves; order Psittaciformes; family Psittacidae; genus Nestor; species Nestor notabilis. Next base: position 28,444 of record NW_009925244.1, on the reverse strand, counting down.
TTTTTTCCACATGATCTTAAAATTTAACTTTTCTTGCAGTAATCATCCCTCTTAGTTGAGGACTGTCCTTTTTCTTTTGAAAACCTTGGATCTGCTTTTCTTGTGATAGGTTCTATATGTATGTACATTTCATATATATCTGCTTTGATTTGTCAAAACATTACCTAATTACATCTCTTCTCTGCTGTCTTGATCATGTGACACAGTTTACACAGCTTGGCTTAAGGGGTGATGACAGCAAAATGTACCCGACCTGTTTTTTTGCCAGGTTGGTGACAAAATATCAGAAGAGGAGAAAACCTGGGGATACAGCTCAGCATGTCTCTCTTGTACTAGGGAACCCAAAAGTGGTCACAGCACCCAGGTGTGGCCTCAGCAGTGCTGAGTAGAGGGGAAGGATCACCTCCCTCAGCCTGCTGGCAACACTGCTCTGAATGCAGCCCAGAATACCTCTAATCTTTGCTGCAAAATCTCACTGGTGGCTCATATTCAACTTGGTGTCCACCAGGACCCCAGGTTGTTTTCTTCAAAGCTGCTTTCCATCTGGGCAGTCCCCAGCATACAGTGGTGCATGAGATTAATCTTTCCCAGGTGCAGGACTTTGTACTTCCCCTTGTTGAACTTTCTGAGGCTCCTGTCAGCCCATTTTTCCAGCCTGTTGAGAAACTGCTGAGGGTACACTCCGCTCAATTATCCAGATCAAGAACGAAGATGTTAAAAAGGACTAGACCCAGTATTAACCCCTGAGGTACTCTGTTAGTTACTGACGTCCAACAAAACTTAATGCCACTGACCACCACCCTCTGGCCCTGTCCATTTAGATAGTTTTCAATCCACTTCACTGTCTGCTCATCCACACCGTACATTAGCAGCTTGTCTATGAGGATCTTATGGGAGACAGTGTCAAAGGCCTTTCTGATGTCCAAGTAGATGATATCCACCACTTTCTCCTCATTTACCAGGCCACTCGTTTCATCTTAGAAGTTAATCAAACTCCTCAAGCATGACTTCCTCTTGGTGAGGTCATGTTGACTACTCCTGTACTCAGGCAGGGACACAATGCTGTTACTTGCTACCCCTGTATCTGCCATAGGTACAGTGTGTGCATTTATACTTCTTTGCTTCAAGGCATAGATAATCATCCTCAAAACATGCACTTCTGTAAACATGCTAGTCAGATTTGGTAGTCAATGCTGGATATGAAATGTAGGTGTATGCATGTCTCGAATGAGGTGATACACACAGTTTCACTGGGGTGAAAATACAGAAACAAAAGGAAGCTGACAGCTGTATGTGTATGACAATTTTGTTTTGTAAAGTTAAACAATGGAAATGTTTTCAGTTAAAAATAATCTACAGTTTCTCTGAGAATTTAAATCTTAGGCAAACTGCATCTTTAATAGAAGGTACAAGCTGCAAGAAACAAGAAATAATTTTGTGAAAGGGAATATAGATATTACCCTGAAACTTTACTCCACTAGTTATATATGAAACCCCTTGTTGATTCAAAAGTTTCTTATCTGAAACTGAAATTCACAGAGCACCACAACAGCAACCAGCAACTTTATCTCTTAAGTTTAGAGATGTTTGTTGTAAAGAAAAGCGCTATGGGCAGGAGTGCCACAGTGTGGGTTCAATTTAGCATGAAGCAGAACCAAAGGCAGTGAGGCAAGAATTTTAACATATCCCCCTGGATCTGTAAGAAGTCACTAAGGAGAACTGAATGGCGCTCTCATGGAAATGCTATTATCAACTAAACGATAGCTCTATGTTCATACTGGCCTTACAAAGCCTGTGTGGTGGAATCACCTGAACCAAAAATAAGTACTTGCTAATAACATGTGACTAACCTTTCTAGGTGCTCCTTTTTTTCAGTCCCTACTCCTCCTCCAAGTAAACTGAAAGCATGTTTGAAAAACACGATGCAAAAACCTTGAAAATGACCTTGTTTGTGCACATGATGGTAGACAACAGATAGGCTTTGAAATGTTTCATTTATCTATTTTGGTGGGAAAAGGGGAGACATTTTGACTTAAATCAATTTAATCTTATTTAATTTTACAAGACAGTTAAAGCCGTGTTGCTTTAAGATCATAGGCCAAAACTATGGGGTTTTATAGTGAAAATTTGTGTTATGCAATCTGACAGGTGCTGAGAGCTAAAAATATTTCATTAAGACACTTCTTTGGAAGCTGTATCACTTGGGCACTATTCCTACTGCCACTGAACTTGTAGCGTTTACAGAACGGATTAGCTTTCACAGCAAGAAATTGAGCTCATCCTCCCCTTAGCAAATGGTCAAGATACTCTTTTGGGCAATGAAAAGTATGAGCTTTGAATCCTTTATCCCTCAGGCTGAACAGTAAATAGGATCTTGGTCTCCCATAACCAGATGTAGAGCTATAAATTCTGATCCATGAATTGCTACTTCGTTTGGCAAAACAATGCTAAAAGGCACTTTTTTTTCCCCTAGCCTGAACCTTGTGACGTATCTGGGGTAAAATAATGAGTCATTTCAAGCTGACTATACTTTTGACAATTTCACTGTCCTGCCCCATACTTTTTTTTTTTGAGGGAGCAATTGTTGGTGGCTTTTGCCAACCTTCGGTATCAATATCTTTCTATGCTAATGCTAGGCAAAAAATGACATACTGTTTGTTTTTTTAAGGGACTGGCAGAGGTCCAGACGCACAAGAAGTACAATTAGTGAGTCATGGACTAAGCAATTTCTGTGGTTCCTTGCCAAACACCTGTATCTCCTGTGGATCTGTATGTGATGGAAAGACCATTGACATTTTTCTACCCCATTAAAATAAAATGAGGAGTAAAAGACGTTTTGTATTATTGGATATTAGTCTTTGTACAACACCTGATGTAATAAGCCAGCATAGAAGCTCTGTTTATGGCAAAGTTACTACACTTCTCACTGTCATGGTACTGAACGTGAGGAGGCCTGCAGGCTATGAAGAGCTTAGCCTCAGTCACTCCGTTGCCTGTCATGGGCTGTATCTCAGTCTCTTCATTGTTCTTCACAAACAATCTTCAGAGATTTAGTTGAATGTTCTGAATGGATGTTTTGAGACTGGTTAAAACCAAAAATAATTACAGCATCTGATTTAGTTGAATGTCCATCTGTTCTAAAATAAAAAAGATTTGTAAGGAAAAGTTTTCTACTTTCTGTATTCATGGAAATCAGCTACAGAGCTCCTGTCATACTGATGAAAAGTCAGCTTCAATATTTTTCCTAGCTCACTTCTGAAGGTGTGTCTCTCTGTGTCTCTCTCTGTTACTGATCCTTCCTCCTCCAATAAAGAGATCCAATTAGAGAAGCCATCACATTGATATAGTATGGGCAGACATAGACTTGCAAAGACAACAAAAGCATAAAAGAGGTGCCACTATTTTCGGTGTTCTTTAGAGGGAAAAACTAAAATCAGTGGATGCTATTTGTAAGACTAAAAATGTAGCCCTCTGACAATAATTGGTATCATTGGGATTCTACAAGAAGATAGGGGGATTATGTGCTACTTTAGTTATTGCAAGTATACTGCTGAGTACATTACTGAAAACCAGAAAAAAGCATTATCATTAGTTCACAGCTCTCAGCAATCACCCCTTATCTGGCTTTTGCTTAACGCTCTCCTTATTTATTTAACTGTGTGTTGTGTATGCAGCAGTCAAATGACTGGAACAGATACTTAAAGAAAGTGCAAGGCTTCAGTAGAAGTTTGACCTTGTTCTGCCCCATGATGGAAAATTCTAGTCACATATACAGAATATTCCTGTAATTGGTGAAAACAGGATATGATTTAGCAGACTTGACCAAAATTCCCTATACTGCAAGAGTATCCTTGTTAGAATGCAGTGCTGGCTTTCGTGCTAATTACATGGCTTTGAAATATGATACTAGGGGATGGAGTGTGGTGGTTTTGGTTGAAGTAGATGTTCTGTGACGTCCAGTTTTATTTAACACCTATTTCATGACTTCCTGTGGTTTTAGAGGAATGCAAAAAGATGTCTGTTACAGAAATTTAATCATTAAAAAGTAGTACCGCCTTCAGGAAATGATTTTTATTTTTACAGATCTTGTTTTATGGAATGTATTTAATGTATAGAGCTGAGTATTAGAAATAAAATATAAATTACAAGCTTGGTTGAGGGAGGGAAAAAGAGTAGTGGAGAGCTGTGAAAGATTTTTATCTGGCATTATTTTTTAAATCAACACTAAAATGGGATGTACAGAAAGCAATTTCTTTCTCATTAAATGTAAGCTTCTGTAGAGATTATTAAACCTTTTTTTCAAGCTGAACTGCTTAATAAAATAGTTATATGTCCTCACTGCAAAAGGATGTGTTTCCTCTGAGAGAGCCAATTGAACATAGTTATTCAAGTATAAAATCCTACTGAAGAAAACATGGAGCTGAATTTTCATCTTGGTCTCTTTTAAGACTGGTGTACGTCTCATGCCCATTTACCTTTACTAGTTGCAATGAAATAAAAATGTGCTACTGGACCAATGAATGGGATTAAATAGGGTGTTTTGTATTATCCAAATGTAAGTACATGATGAATTTGAAAGCTTCCAAAAGTTATTTAAGTAGTTACACAAGTGCATAATGTTATCTAAATGAAAAAAAAAAAAACAACCAAAAACCATCAAAACTTGTGATATTCTTTATACCAAAAAAAATACAGAAAATTAATTTGAATTTCTATAAAAGTAACTTACTGAAAAATCTGTTACAATTTAAAGTCAGTAAACATTTAACTGCTGGCAAAATTTGAACTGTATTTCAACAATTAATGGTCTCACGTCATTTACTAAAACGGTGGGGTTTTAAGCTTTCTATTTAGGAGCTTGGTCTAAGATCAAGAAGCTTGTCTTTCAGGGATTCACCTTTGTGAAATGACTTATAAATGTCCTGTGTTGGTTTTGGCTGGGTTAGAGTTAATTTTCAGTTGGTGGTGAGCAATTGTTTCGATTTGCATCATTTGTCTATCTTAGGTTTTATTTCTCCCTCCTCATTATATTAATTTTCATTAAAACATTATTACTATTATTATTATAATACTATACTGTTTTTATCTCAACTCATGATTTTTCTCTCTTTTGCTCTTTTGAT